>NC_143129.1:186430920-186585712 GCF_059928025.1 Delphinapterus leucas | reverse complement strand
CCCATCTCCAAAACCTTAGGCTCTGTTGGTCTAGGGATCTAGTGCCCAAGAGAAGACGTAACCAGAGGACCCAGCAGTGGAGCTAATGAAGTGAAAGTACCACCTGACCTCGTGGGGTTAATTGTGCCATTGGATCCACAGGGACCGTGCTGGGTGGAGAAATTGATCCTGAATATCAAGGGGGAAATAGAACTGCTCACCTCAACAGGGATAGGGTGACTCTTCTAGATCTCACAAGATTCGGGGGACTGCTTTCTGTTGCTGTAGTATCTTGTGAGGGAGGTGGTGAACTCTACAGTAGCCCCATACAGGGAGGACCACCAAGATCCCGGACCCCACAGGGATGTGCAGTGCTGTACATCGATCCTCCAGGTTAAGAACCGAACCCCGGTGAGATGCTGAAAACAAAGATCACAGAATAAGCAGTAGAAAGAAGTTACGAACATCAACTATGTGGCCTCCCCGGCCAGCTGCATAAACGAGGCCTGTGTCCTGGATTTCCTTTTTCCCCTCGCTTTGCCCTACTACCGTGAACCAGTGTGTCGTAGGTGGTTGATTTTAGGTTTGTGTGATGGGTGGGATCTGACTCTCCTTTCAGGACTGAGGACAGTTGCATTTTTATGAGGGATGCTTGCACTGCATTCTGTGGGAGCAGCTGGTCGCTGATGTGACCGTTCAGGAGTTGAAGTTTGGGAAGGAGTAGGGATGGGGGATATACCTTCAAATGGTAGACTGTGAGGGCCCTGTGCACTGGCCTGCTGGTGTCTGCTCCCGCCTCCTTCTAGGCACCACCCTGCTCCGCCGAGGCCAGTAGGTAAAACTACATCTTCCAGAATCCCTTGCAGCCCAGCTCCAGGTGCAGGATACGTTCCTGTAAGGAGGGACCATGGACCTGAGTTCTGTGGAAAGGTTGGCGGGTGTGGGGTGACAGCCACTTGGCTGGTGTGGCTCGGAGCAGAGGCCTCTGTGGTCCCAGAGCCTGCAGTTGTAGCTGCGGTAATCCTGCACAGCAGAAACAGTTTCCTGATGAGAACTAAAATGTTGCTGCCATATCAGTAAACAAAGGATGTTGCAGCCGTCAAGCCATCACATTACAGCTGCCCAGTGAGCCCTGAGGGGACTCAGGATGGGAAAGCACAGGGCGCTGGCCCAGAGAGCTGAGGTGCACATCAAAGGAATGATTTCAGTGAGCCCAGACGTTGCGTCTTCCCATACGTAGAAAAGCTCTAAATGCATTAACTTGAGATGTATGGTTTTCTTTAATTAAAAGTCATCTTTTGATGTACCGACCACCTGGTCTTTTGTTGCAAAAACTCCTATATGTCCTGGCTCCCCCACCTGCCCTTCCGTCTTCGGAACAGTTTTCTCAGCGTTATCTGAGATGCTGTGTCCGGGGCTTGAAGTCCTCAGATAGCCCGCCAAATAAAACATAACTCTCAACCTTTAGGTGGTGCTTTTTTTTTTTTTTTTTTTTTTTCAGTTGTCACTGATCATGCCTCAAAGCTCAGACTGGAGTTTGTTTCTCCAGCCCTCCCAAAAGTTGAAGAAGTCATTTCATGCCCTATAATAAACTCCTTTCTGCAAAACTCCTAGAGTAAAATTCTAGGAGTAATGTTGCCTTTTGTCGATCATTCTCTACAAGGGGATCTGATGCATCTGTTAGGGTCTTTCTACGCTAATTTACTGTTTAGAAATTGAAAGGTTGGGTTAAATTGGGAGATGATAATGTATTAATTTGGTCATGAGAGAGGAGGGCATAGAAATGAATTTGGATCATTCAACACCCACTTCCCTACTTAGGATTCCTTTATTTGGTTTCTCTACAAATATTTCAGTGGTAATTCATCAGCTTAAAGACACACACACACACACACACACACACACACACACAGTGTTTTTACAAAAAGAAATCTTTGAGTCCTTGAGCCATGTGTTCTTTGGATGTCAGATGCACAAGCCAGATCAGAGGTTAAATTGGGAAGCAACTGAAGTGGCCTCTTCCCCACTCTCACCCCCACTCCACCCCTAGCACCAACCACAGGTGCCATAGGACCTCACTCTACTCTGAGAAACTGTCACCTCCCACTATGGTCCTGCCCAGGGAGTCACCAAAGCTGGACAGGAGCCCAAGTCCCAGGGAACTGATGGAAGGAAGATACCGGCATTCATGGTGCATGACAGAAGCTATTCTGACATCCTTCGGAACACAAAGGGCATAGGGGCTCTTTTCTTCAGACAAGGATCCTAGCTGAATTAAGGACCTTCTCAGTTAGATAGAAACACAACTCAAACTTGCTCAGCCGACCCAGGGGACATTCTTGGCTCATGCAAGTGACAACTCCAGGACATGCTGAGACGACTCCAACAATGTCATCGGGACCTAGTTTCTCTCTCTGTCCTCAGCTCTGTCCTCCTCACACTGGCTTCGTTCCCAGCAGGCTGACTTCTGGTGACGCTGTGAGCCTGGGTCCCCCAGCTTCAAGATCGGAACAAGATTTCCTCTTTCCAAACAATTCTAGCAAAAGTCCCAGGGTTGAAGCTTCTTGAGTCAACTTGGGTCAGGCATCCAATGCCTTTGGAGAGCCCAAGGAAAACTCCCAGTGGCTAGGTCTGGGTGCCATTCCCAGAACAAGATCATGTGGCAGGGAGGGGGGGTCTGGTCCACAAGACCCGGAACAGACAGAGAGAGGAGGAAGGCATAATCCCCACTAAACAAAAAATAGAGAGAGAATAGATGTCAGACAAGCATGACAACAGATGTGCCCCTCTCTGGCTGCACTGGACCAGCACCCCTTCAGTTGGCCCTGCAGGAAGCCAGTTCATCAGGTTGTGTGAAGCAGTGGCAGAGCCATGAGGGCAGAACAAGAATCCCAAAGCACAAGCCAGGCTGGAGACCGTTGGGAGCACGGCTGGCCCTCTGCGGCACCGCACAGCCAAGCTCACCTCCGTGCTGGTCCCAGCCCTTTAAGCAGCTGTGGAGAAGACACTCCCTCGTGTACAAAACCTGATGACTCTACAGTGTTCAGCCGCTGGAAGTGGACACCGCAGAGCCCGCTCAGCTGTTAAAACGGCATTAAGTAGAAGCTGCAGATGGGCTCCCTGGTCCCCAGCAGGAAGGAGAAAGCGCCTCATCCTCCCAGGCCAAGACGCCCTTCCTGACCTGCTGGGAGGCGGGCCTCCATCTCAGCCTCTCTTCCCCGGAGTGGGTGTGGCCGAGCACACAACCACGCCCATGCTTTCATCCAGCCCATCCTCTTCAATGTGCTTCCTTCATCATAAAAACCATAATTGCTGAGTGATGTCGCCTTTTGTCGATCATTGAGAACTTTTGTGCCGTTTGAAGCTCAGAGAAATCCTGTCTACAGAGGGTGGCGGTGGCCGGGGTGGTGACATGGCGTGGTTAGGGCTAGGTGCCAGGGCTGAGGTGGGTGGTCAGAGTGCTGGTGATGGGGGGTTGATGATTGCAGTGGGTGGCAGCAATATGGCGGTGGGGGTGATGGCGATGGTGACAGTGATGTCATGAGTGTGGCCATGCTGGTGATGTTGATGGTGAAGGTAACCGCTGGGAGGACATGTGGTCGTGGTGGCCGTGGTGTCAATTCCCACTTTCCTGATGCTGACAGTGGCTTGAGACTCTTCAAGCTCAAAACGTTTTGTTCAGAAGAGAGGAAAAGATTTATTACCTCTACTCCAGCCCATCCAGCAAATACCCAGGTGGGGCTGTTCCAGAGATGTTTAAACCATTCATCACCGTGTGTCATTGTAGCCATGTGCTTCACGGGCTTCCTGAGTGACTGAAATAGCCAGGACTCATTGTTTGGTCCTTCTGGGAACTCAGCCTTGGAACCCAGCCACCATGAGGTGAGGAAGCCCTGGGCCTCAGTGTCTGCTTCCATGCCTGGAGAGGTTGCAATCAGAGCAGAGTTTTAACCTGATCTTCCTGGATATCAGAAGCTCCTTGAATGTCCTGGAAGTGTTTGAAAAAGTGGGTCGAAGCGTGTTTCTGGGATGGGAGCCCATGTGTATTAGTTATCTACTGCTACATAACCAATTATCCAAATTTAACAGCTAAAACCATTTATTATCTCACAGTCTCTGTGGGTCAAGAATCCGGGGGTGGCTTAACTGGGTGGTCCTGGCTCAGAATCCTCGTGGGATTGCAGTCAAGCTGTCAGCTGGGGCTGGGGTCATCTGAAGCCTTGCCTGGAACTGAGGACCTTTCCAAGGATGCTCATTCAAGGTGGCTGTTAGCAGGAGGCCTCCATTCCTCACTGGCTTTTGGCCAGTGAGATGTAGTTTCACGCCATATGGACTTCTCTGTAGGACTGCTTGAGTGTCCTCACAGCATGGCAGCTGGCTTCTCCCAGAGCAAGGGATGCAAGAGAGAGCAGGGCAGAAGTCAGAATGACTTTTATGACCTAACCTCAGAGGCCACACTCTGTCACTTCTACAATGTCCTATTATCTACGCAGATTGGCTCTCTTCAGTGTGAGAGGGGACCACCCAAGGACTTAAATAACAGAAGGCCAACTTGGAGGCTGGCTACCATAGCTTTCATCATTCCAAAGAGGTCTTGACCCCCCAAAATGATACGCATCTCTGAGTTCTTCAAATCTTGAGGACCAGGTGTCTGTTGCTACAGATTTTTCTTTCTGCTTCCCTTGGAAATGGAGCCAACAGGGAAAGTGATAGTGGCCTGAAATAGGAGAGTGCATATCCTCCTGACCTGTCCCATCTCAAGTAGGTGAATGAGAACAGGGTGGAAGAGGGAAGGAGAAATGCTGCCCCTTGTTTTTCCATCTCTCTTACCAGCCGCATCATTGCCCCCAGAACAAGCCATCCACACACTTTCCACCAAGCCAGGTTGTCTCAGAGAAACTCAGTGGCCCTCTCTTCCAACAGAGCACCTCTGCCTTTTCAAGACATGAGGCTTCAAGGCAGAGATATAGGGATATCTGTCTGAAACACTCAGAGCAGCAGTCCCTGAGAGGAGGATGACAAGCTCTATGGTGACAAGCATGGCTTTGGAGGCTGATAAGTCTGAATCCTGACACCAGCTCCAGTGTGTAATGGCTATGTGTCTGGGGCCAGTGCCTCAACCTCCATGAGCCACCATGTCCATCCTCACGGGGCTGTTGAGGATTGTTTTAACAAGAAGAATGAACTGTCACTAAGTGTTCAGCCCTGTACTAAATACTTGACACCTATTGCCTCCTCTGATCCTTGGCATCAGCCCCAGTTTATAAGAGGGTAAAGTGAGGGGAGTTAGGTTCTGCTTTAGGCCAAGTTTGCGAATGGCAGAGCCAGAAACAAAACCAGGAAAGGCTGATTCCAGGACCTGAGTCTTTAACCACCAAATGGGCCCTGAGGCTGGAATGAAGATGGTGATGGCCATGCTGATGGTGACGGTGACAATGGTGATGGTGGTACTGATGGTGATGGTGATGGTGATGGTGATGACGATGGTGATGGTGATGGTGATGGCGATGGTGATGGCGATGGTGATGGTGATGGTGATGGTGATGGTAATGATGGTGATGGTGATGGTGATGGTGATGACGATGGTGATGGTGATGGCGATGGCGATGGTGATGGCGATGGCGATGGCGATGGCGATGGCGATGGTGATGGTGATGGCGATGGCGATGGCGATGGCGATGGTGATGGCGATGGCGATGGCGATGGCGATGACGATGGTGATGGTGATGGTGATGGTGATGACGATGGTGATGGTGATGGCGATGGCGATGGTGATGGCGATGGCGATGGCGATGGCGATGGCGATGGTGATGGTGATGGCGATGGCGATGGCGATGACGATGGTGATGGTGATGGTGATGGCGATGGCGATGGCGATGGTGATGGTGATGGCGATGGCGATGGCGATGGTGATGGTGATGGTGACGGTGATGGCGATGGTGATGACGATGGTGATGGCAATGGTGATGGTGATGGTGATGGTGATGGTGATGACGATGGTGATGGTGTTGATGTTGGTACTGATGTTGATGATGGTGATGGTGATGATAATGGTGGTGATGGTGATGACAATGGTGATGGTGATAATAATGGTGATGATAATGGTGGTGATGGTGATGATGGTGATGGTGATGGTGATGACGATGGTGATGGTGATAATAATGGTGATGATGATAATGGTGGTGATGGTGATGATGGTGATTATAGTGGTGATGATAATGATGGAAATAACGATGGTGGTGGTGATGACGGTGATGAAGCAGGGGAAGAGACAGAGTCCCCAGGACAGGGAGGGACTCTTAGGCCAAGACGACCAGTAGGAGTTAGGGGAAATGCGAAGCAGAAGGACAAACAACGGTAACTCAACAAGCAGAACAGAAGGCCAAACCCAGGGCTGAAAGGAACCTCTCCCAACACCAGGGTGAAAAGGAACTGAATCTCATTCAATCCTCCCGTTTCCCAAATGAGCAGACCGAGGCCTAGAAAGAAAAAGCCACTGGTCCGAGGTCACCATCCTGCATCCGTGCACAGGCCCAAGCTCCACCTCCTAGCTCCTAGTGAGGAGTTAGTCACCCAGCCTCAGAGCCCTGGGCAGGAAGGAGACCCTCTCCATAACGAGGTGAGTGCCAACACAGCACTGGGCCATGGGAGGGCTTCCATTCATATGTGTTCAATTCCTGTCAACTTAGAAAAATTCCCAGCATATGTCAGAAGTCTGGAAGGATGTCAGGCATGCAGCCAGCAAATCACCCAGCCCTGCTTCCTGGGAAGGCTGGGGGGTCCACTGGGGCCCCAGGGAGGCCCTGGTAGGAGGTAGATCAGCCCTAGGACAGAGCCTTTCCTGCCAACTGCAGGTCCCGTCTTAGGGAGGAGCAATGGTGGTCAGACTCGGACCACCCAGGCCTGGGCTAGGCCGACAGTCAGAGCCTGGCTGCTGAGTTCGCCAGTTGCCCTGGCCGCTACAGGCAGCCCTTTCAGACGCCCTCCCCAGCTATGGAGAGGTGTCCCCAGGGCCACAGGAAGCCAGCAGAAGAAGGACTCCAAGTCTGAAAAGAAGCTGCTCAGGCCCCATGAGCCTGGAGGCTGGAGGTGGACAGAGCCGGAGCTGCAGGCCCCCTCGGTTGGGCCTGTCCAACAGCTCCAACCCTGCCGCCTTCTGCTCGCCGGGCCCTTCATGGTCCACTGTCCAGCCACCACCCTCCCTGCCACTGAGGAATGCCGGGGACCTCAACGAGACTCAGCAGTGGACCTGGGCCAGGAAACCCGCAGGAGTGTCTGCCCACCAGGAGAGGGCTTGCCACCCACCGGGCTCCCTTCCCTCCATCCCTTCCTTCCTGGCCCCCAAGGCTGCCAAGCTGGCTGTCTAGGTGCCCGGCGTGAGCCAACAGCACCACCATCAGCTGTCAGCTAGGAAATCTGCCCTCTGGCTCCACCAAGACCCACACTTTGGACAGGGGCTCGGCCCCAACAAGTTGGCTCTGCCTCGGGAACCATAGACCTGATAGAGCCCCCCAGAGTGGGTCTCAGGGCCACGAGGGAGCCTAACAATCATGTCCGTCCTCCTTCCCAGCTGTTAGGTTGGAGCAGCGATGCTGAGGCTGGTGATAACAAGGGCACCAAGGGCCCAACAGAAGCAGGGCAGACAGACCCGGCTTGAGGGTGATGACAGTAAAAAGAGTAGGGGACATGCCTGACGCTCCAGTGCCAGCCTGGGCACACAGGCACAGGGCAAGCTTTACTGGGGGTGCCTGGATGGCAGCCGCCACGTGGTGAGAAGGAAGATTTTAACATCTTCCCACCTTGGCCTTCAGATTGTCCATTGAGGTCATTCCTGATGACCCCAGGGCCCCCTGAGGGGATCAGGGCACCTGTCAGGACAGAGCTAGTCTGACACAGGCACTTCCAGGGAAGAGCCCTGGATGAGCCAGCTTTGAGGGGGCATGTATCTAAACCACACCCAACCCCTACCTGACAACGAAATCCTGGTCCTCACGGAGGCAGCGGTGACAGGAAAGTGGTACCCAACACAGGACCTGGCACACAGAAACATTCAACAGTGAGGAAAAGTGGTACCCAGCACAGGTCCCAATCCGGGAAAGTAGTACCCAGCACACGACCTGGCACACACAAACATTCAACAGTGAGGAAAAGTGGTACCCAGCACAGGACCTGGCACACACAAACACTCAACAGTGAGGAAAAGTGGTACCCAGCACAGGTCCCAATCCGGGAAAGTGGTACCCAGCACAGGACCTGGCACACAAAAACATTCAACAGGGCCACGCTGAATGATGGGGCTCCACCCCGAGGAGGCTGTCTGGGGTCCTCTGGGGGCCTCGCCCAGCTCTGCCCACCCACAGCCCCAACACAGATGTGAACGGAAAGCCAGCAGTCCCACCAGAGAGGAAGGCCACAACTCAGGCACAGCAGGGGTTCCCAGCTCGGACCCACACCGGGGGTCCTGACTCACTGGGCAGCAGAATGACCACCTCAACAGGGTGTGGTCTAATGTGGAACTTCCTGAGCAACGAGAGCGTCATTTGTTATGCGTTACCAGCCCTGTTCAATCCTCCCTGAGTTTATGCTACAGAGGGGACTCTTGGTGGACACCCAGCAGCTTCAGGATGGGTGCTGGTGGCCAGGGGAGCCAAGCACGGGATAAGAGGGAACTTTCAGCCCCACCCCCTGGACGGGGAGGGGCTGGGGATTGAGTTCAATGACCAGGGGCCAAGGATTTAAGCAACCACGCCTCTTGTAATGAAATCTCCATAGAAACCCTAAATGATGAGGCTTCCAAGTTGGTGAACCCTGGGAGGTGCTGGGGAGGTAGTGGCCTGGGGAGAGCATGGAAACCCTGTGCCTCCCACCCCACCTTGCCCTGTGCATCTCTTCCATTTGTCTGTTCCTGAGCTGTACCCTTTAGAACGAACTGGTGAGCTGTGTATGCACAGCACTTTCCAGAGGTTTGTGAGCTCTTCTGGCAAATTATCCAATCTGAGGAGGGAGTCGTGCGACCCTCCCCCTAATTACAGGTGGTTGATCAGAAGTACAGGTGGCCTGAGACTTGTGACTGCCATCTGAAGGGGGGCAGTCTGTGGGGCTAAGCACTTAAGATGGGGGGGTCTGTGCTGATGTCAGGCACACAGCGTCGGAGCTGCATTGAACTGTTGCACCCATTTGGTGCCGGGGAATCAGGTAGTAAGATTGTCTCCACGTGCTGCCACGGCCACGTTAGCAAAGGCAGCTTGATGCCCCTGACCTGCGGACAGCTCCCTCCACGTGGGCTGCCAAGAACCCCCAAACCGGGGGTGCCTCCCTAAAAGAAGACCTTAACCCTCACCTGGTGTGATGCTCGGCACTGCTCAGGGCTGCTTCTGGAGCAACCGACGTTGAACTGAGTTCAATTCTCCCCAGTGCTGGGACCCAGACCAGCGCACAGCCCGTCCACCTCAACAGCGTATTGTGGGTCTTCAAGGCACACAGAAGGCACCCGAGGGACTGGCTGGATGAATGAATGAATGAATGAGTGAGCGTCTGGGGTCCCCACACCCACACCCTCACTTCTTATCATGGGCCACCCTCATTTCTCTGATTTCTTGATTGGAACCCCAGTGGCACGATCCCTGCAGGACATCCTCTGGGCCGGGACTCATAGCTCAGGATGAATTATTCTGCAGGATGTGCTTCCAAGGGCTCTATGTACCCAAGTGATCTGTCACCACTCCAGAAAGAAGCTGAGACAACAGTGGCTACTCAGCATTTGCGTAGGAGGCGCTGACGGTCTGTCACCCCGACTGCCAGCGCACGCTTACCTGGACGAGGAAGCGCCACAGTGTCCGAGCCCAGCACAAGGCAGTGCCGCCCCTGTCCCACACTCTGGACATCAGTAGCCTCCCACAATCCGCCGGGAACCTCGCTCATTCCCTAAATTCCAGGGAAGGGTGTCCGGGGCAGGCACCCCTGAGGATTCGGAATGGCAGGGCTGGAAATTCAGTTTCAGATGCTTTCTGCCACTGTCACTGGGAGCGTTCCGCAGGGTGGCAGTGGGGTGGACCTGTGGTTTGAGACCTTCGTCCTGGACCTCCGCCCTCCCTGACTCAGCCACTGTCCGCAGGAGAGAGGATGCTGGGCACAGCAAGGACCATTTCTGAGCCCAGAGGTCACAGGGCCGCCACCCAGTGTGCCCAGCTCAAACACAGCCCCCTCCATCCCCGTTACCCACCCTCCCCCAAACCCTCCATCTCGCATGGACACGGAGCCAGTGAAAATTGGAGCCCCGGACAACAGCCCAGCCTTGTCCCTCCGCCTCTCAGCTCCTGCCCCTGCCTCGGTGAATCGTGGGTGATGTCTGAATGAGCCAATCAGACTTGCTTTTTTTTTTCCCAAGTCACAGACTCTGCCCATAACCCCAGCCAGACTCCCCAGAACCCAACAGCTGGGATGAGAGGAGAGGAAAGGGGTGTCCCCTCACCACACCCCAAGTGCACAGCCAGACAGTGATGGGGGAGTGGCCTCAGTCACCCCAGGTACAAAGGACAGGAAGGTCTAAACTGAAACCCCTAGACAATGACCATTTTGCTAACCTGACAAAGATTCTCTCCTTGACCAAACTCCACAGGCTCCTCTGAGACCATTTCAACCAGGTCTTGAATTTTGCCCTTCGGATTCCTCTCTGCCTTGTCCAATTTTAGCAAGAATCCTGCTAAGTCAGCTTAGCCAGAATCCCCATCTGCCATATCTGGTCGGGTCTCCATCGCCCAGGTGATGTCTGACCACCTGGCCTGCCTTCAGCCAGGGTCCCCCTTACTCCTGATGCTTCCTCTTGGTGATTCTCTGTCCACCTTGCTCCTTGGCTATAAATGCCCACTTGTCTTTTTTTTTTTTTTTTTGCGGTACGCGGGCCTCTCACTGTTGTGGCCTCTCCCGTTGCCGAGCACAGGCTCTGGACGCGCAGGCTCAGCGGCCATGGCTCACGGGTCCAGCCGCTTCACAGCATGTGGGATCCTCCCGGACCGGGGCACGAACCTGTGTCCCCTGTATCAGCAGGCGGACTCTCAACCACTGCGCCACCAGGTAAGCCCTCCGCTTGTTAGTTTTGTACTCAGAGTTGAGCCCAGTCTCTCTCCTACTGCAAAACCCCATTGCAGGTCCCTACACCTGTCATGCCTCTGCCCCGCTTGAATGAAGTCTGCCTTACCATTCTTTAACAAGTGTCACTGAATAATTTTTTAACGAAATCTTCAGGAAGAAAAGGTGTGTGAATTCACGCCAAGCCGAAAGTTTGCTTGGAAATCCCCAAGTTTAGAAGCAATTGTCTGCTCCTTCCCGCCTTCATCCAGCAGTTTACTTTCTCCCAATCAGCCCAGCCCTGAGTCCCACTCTGCATGGGCATCATAAAGCAGCATCTCAGGCTGCAGACTCGCAGTGATGGGGCTGGGGGTGCAGAGTAGGGGGGCCACGGAGGCTGGGAGCACACGGTCGTCACTGGCTCCATTAGGAGAGGGTCTCTTGTCTGCGATGTCCCCTATGCCCAGTGCCTGGAGCAGCGCCTGGCACAGAGGACACATTCAGACGTCACTCAGTGGATGAAGGGAACAGACAGTCACCCTGGGAACACGGCTTCCAGAAGGTGCAGGAGTGCTCCGGGAAAGGGCAGATCCCAGAGCAGATGACAGGTGCGCGCTGGACCCCTGCTGCAGCTCACCTGTGGGTGCCAAGGCCTCAAGAACTGTCCGTGATTCCTCGCGGGGGCAGGGAGCGCCTCTGCGCCACCATGCCTTCTCAGAAACCCAGGGGCCCCGCCGTGCGGGGGCTGTAAAGGGACGCTGGCCGGTGTGATGCAGGAGAGTTCAGAGAACAGCAGGGGACATCAGCCAGCCAGGAATCACCTGACGTCTGGGAGATGCCACTCAAAAAGACAGATGCAGGAGTCCTGACAAAGAGGGGCCAAGAGGGTTTCCACGGTGACGGAGCTCCCCGGGGAGGGAGGCGGGTGCACAGTCATGGAAAGGCAGCCTGGCAGGTCATGCTGCCCTGGGTCCCCCCACTGTGTCCCACTCAGCTCCCTCTCCAGCATGGGGCTGCCTCCAGGCTGTGGGAGCATCTGAGGCTGTCAGCCCTGCCCGGAAGGCGCTGGCAAACCCTCGTGCCCTTGATGCCCTGGGCAAGATATTCACTCAGGCTCCCTGGCTGTCACTGTCAGAGTTAAGTGGCCTGAGCCTCAGGGAGCTGGGAGCCCCAGGTCCGAGCCCAGCAGGGTCAGGTCCTCCCCTAGTCCTGCAACACTCTCTCCTTCCCCCAGACCCGTCACCATTCCTGTCCTGTAGCACACCCTTCCTCCCCTCTGCCCTCAGGACAGGGCTGGGTCAGGCTCTGGCTGTGACCAGGAAATGAGAAGCAGAGACAAGGAAAGAAAAAGATACAGGGCAGGTCACCGCCCTCAGCCCTGGGTCCCTGAGTCTCACCCAGCGTGGGGTCTCCTGCCCCCTCCAGCAACCCTATAAATTAGCCCACTGGCACTGTCCTCCTCCGATCAGCTCCAACACCTCCTTCCTGGAGCTTATTTCAGCCCCAGCATGCCCTTTGCTTCCTGCCCTCCAACTCCCCCCAAAAATGCAGAAAAGCAAAGCCTGGCCTTACTGTGGGGACCAGGGCATCCTCGCATGTGCTACGCAGGATTCAGAGCTCTCCCTCTGGTTTGCACAAACCCTTTAAGGCTCTGGAGGTCCCGGTGTGTTGTGAGGCTCCTCCGATTAAGACCCCTTTCTCGAAGGGTCTGTCCCACCCCCTCCTCCGTCGCTCAGTAGGGAACCTCGACCCACCCTCCGCCCCCTCCTCCAGGCAGCAAGGACAGTCCCGACAATGCAGCATTACCCAGGCCCGTTGCTGCTGTGAGTTCCTCCACTGGGCACAGGCTTAGGGGCACAGGGTCCCCCTATCCTGGGTGGAGCTCCAAGGGCCATCACTGGTGAGGCAACCACCAGCCCTCCAAGAAGTGGGAATGCTATAGACTGTTTATGTTCGGCCAAAATCCATATGTTGAAATGCTAACCCCCAATGTGATGGTATTTGTAGGTGGGGCCTTTGGAGGTGATTAGGTCATGAGGGTGGAGCCCTCATGAATGGGATTGGTGCCCGTATACAAGGGACCCCCAGAGAGCTCCTGCCCCCTTCTGCCACATGAGGACACTGTGAGAAGACAGCCATCTATGAACCAGGAAGCTGGGCTCACCAGACACTGAATCTGCCAGCGCCTTGATCTCGTACTTCCAGCCTCCAGAACTGTGAGAAATAAATGTCTGCAGTTTATAAGCCCCCGTCTGTGACATTCCGTTCCAGCCACTCGCCTGGCACAGGGATGGGAGCCACAGAGAGAGAGCGGCTCTCCGTCCCAATTACTGTGTCCGTTTAGGGGGTTGTTCCTTATTCTGGACTGTGCCCTTCCTCAGTTTGAGGTTTTGAATGTTCTTCCTTTTATGAAATTTTGGTACCAGAAGTAATTCAGAAGGAATTCTTCTCACTTGGCAAATAAAAAGTTGGCAATTCTAAATGAGACCCAGGGATTCTCTGATTTTTTTTTAATTTTTATTGACCTACGTAATCCAAAAGTTACCCGTGAGGGGCTGAAACTTCTCACCCAAGAATGACCCACAAGGAGCCCCTCAGCCTTGTTACCGAGCTTAATCATCAACTTCCAAAATGCAAATTAGTTGAGCAGAGACCAGGATGGTGCCTACATGGCATCCTAAGTGGTCTCGCAAGAAGGCAGCTGGGAAGCAGAGGGGGAGGCAAAGGAGGAAGCAGAGGGGGTTTATAATTTCCATGAGCTGAGCTTGTCTTAGAGCAATAAAAATAAAATTAGAAAATTTCTCTTCAGAGGCAAGCATGATATTTTACTCAGTCTGAGCTGCTAATGTGCCTCAGTGCACCATCCAGCCTTCTGCGGACGGGAGATGGACGCTGGGTGGCCGGGCTGGGCACTCCCAGGGGGACATAACTCAGGGGGTCCGAGCGCTGGGCAGAGGCACTGGGGACAGACAGCCCACAGGGGCAGCTCCAGCTGGGGGAGCCCAGCCGACTGTCCCATCCTGCCCACCCTGGGGAGGGGAGAGGGTGGATATCCTAGCTGTGAATTCATTTGATCGTCACCAGAATCCAATTTTCCTCCTGATGTGGAGGAAATCAAATGAGAAAAATAAGACAAGCAAGCAACCAGCAGGGAGTGACATGAGCCCTTTACTGGGACAACTTCATCAGGCAGCCTGAGCAGAATGAAGACCACACCACCTCCTTCCAGGCCGGCACGAATCAGAGGCCCCTTCTTCCCCCAGTCAAGCAGCCTAGTCCCCAGATTCCACAGATGCTCTGTGTCTGTGGGTCCAGCCTGGGCCTGGGGAGGTGCGGATGCTCCAGGAATTCGGGGCCACTTCCTATCTTTTCACTGAATTTCACTCCAGGGTGGTGGCTAGAGGGAGCCCAGCCAGGACCGCTTTGGACAATTCAGACAGTGCTCTAAGGGCACATGTTATAAGGCATCTCGCTGCAAAGCTGCCCCTTGACTGAGACCCAAGGACGGTCTCGCCCCAAACCTCCAGGAATGGCTCAGACAGCTCAGTCTGTAGAATTGGAGCCTCCTAGAAACCCCAGGAGCCCCTGGGGCCAAGAACTGGGTCCCCTCCACCTGACACGGGCCTCATTCCACACCAGCTCGACTTGAATGCCATCATTCTAGGTTGCACAGGACATCAGGGACGGGGCCCAGCTAGAACCTGCGTCTCCCTGGAACTCATGGCTCTGCCCGCACACCAGCCACCTGCCTCCCCCACAGGGAACCCCGATGAGTGTTGTGAGACTGCAAAACCAGCTTCCTCTACTCCCAGTGTTCCATGATCAAAATAGTTACTATAAAGCATGCATGCGCACACACATATGTGCACACACACATCCATACACATCTGCACATGCATGCACATATATACACACACATACATCAGTTAGACACCTCATGGTGTCCTTCAGAGTGACCACTCCCCAGTCTAGGGCTATCTCCCTGTGTGACCTTGGAGAAGTTGCTTGGCCTCTCTGGTTCTTCACCTTTAAGATGGCTTTGTGGAGGGACTTGTTCCTCATGTGCTCCCAGGTCCCTCCAGATTCTATGATCTGCCTCAAGGAGCCCTCAGTCTGTAGGGAGGACAGACTCTCGGAGCAGAAGGTGGAAGAAGGAAGCCCTTGAATGGAAATCCCAGGCTCCTCCGGAGCCCAGAGGATGGTGGAGGGGTTCCTCTGAGTGGAGGAACCCTGGAGAGCATCCTGGAAGAGGTGATATCAAGCAGAACCTTGAAAGGAAATAGAATTAGACACGTGGGCAGGGCACAGGCAGGGGGAGAGGATGCAAGCAGCGGCTCCACCCTCCACCCTGCTCCCTCCCACTGTCACGTCCAAGGGCAGTGGGACAGCCCAGCTGGGCCCAGGTCACGTGATTGAGCTTACCAAGGAAACCCTCCCTTCCCTGGGCATCGGGGGCTGCTGTGGATGAGCAATGTAGACGCCATTGTGAGCTGAATATCCTAGCAGAGGCCAGAGATGACCAAGCTCCGGCCCAGCGTCCTGGGCATTCTCTCTGGACCACCAGGCCAGCTGGGTTCCCCACCCTGCTCCCCACCTCAAGGTTACTCTTTTTCTTTAATCGAGATATAATTCCCATACATAAGGTTCACCCCTTTAAAGTGTACAATTCAGTGGTTTTTGTGCAACTATCTCCTGTAACTAATTCTGGAATATTTCATCCCCCCGAGGAGCACTGCACCCATTAACAGCCACTGGCCGCTCTCCCAATCCCAGGCGACCACTAATCTACCTTCTGTCTCTGTGGATTTACCTCTTTGGATATTTAATATAAATGGAATCACACAATGGGCCTTCTGTGTCTGGTTTCTCTCACTAGCATGTTCTCAAGGTTCACCCGCGTTGTAGCATGTGTCAGTGCTTCATTCCTTTTCCATGGCTGAGTAATACCCCATCGTATGGATGGACCACATTTGTTCATCTGTTGATGCATCGGGGTTGCCCCTGCACTTGATTCTAATCGACCCGCCTCTGTGGAGGTCCAGCGAAGTTCACGGTTTTGTTAAAGCTGAGGTAGTGAAGGACAGACTAACGGGCTTGCGTAGGGTCCTGGGGTGGGGGTGGGGAGAGGGGGAGGCAGGGCGGGACAGCCCCTCGCAGGAAAAGGTGAGCCTCCTGCACGGAGGGGCAGCTCTAGACTTTGGGGTCATGCTGCCTGGGCCTCGGGGCAGCTCCGGGCAGGGCTGTGCTGGGCCTGGCGGGAAGGGGTCAGGGCTGAGATGCCGGAACACGGAGGGGCTTCCTGCCTGGACAGCGCTCTCCTGGCAATCAGGCCAGGGAGGGGTGGGAAGTGACTGCCCATGGGCAGCACCTCGTGCGGCAAAGCTGGTTCTTCCCAATACACTCACTCCCTCATCCCCTCTGTACAGTTGAGAGCCCGCGGGGCCTCGGGAGGAGCCCCTGCCTCGGGGTTTCAGGGCTGAGAGCGGGTGGATGGTCAGCGCCTCTGGCCGGAAGCAGGCCTCCGGGAACGCCCCGTCTGACCAGCCGTTCCGATTCTGCCGTGAGCTCCTCTGGCCCCGGGATCCCCTTTGGAGGTGGGATTGCTGACGGGAAGATGTCCTTCATGGGAGAGCCACCTGGCTTCCTTCCTGTACACAAAGGTTCATGGCTGGCAGCGGCAGTAGATCCAGCCTCCACGCCGTTGCTCATTAGCTGACATATGTATTTATGAATAAAAGGCCTCTCTAATTAAAGCTGTCACATTAGCGCTTTATGTATCTCTCCCAGGCTGAATGTGGCGAGGGCCTTAACTGTCTGTGAAGCTGGCCTCAACTCCCGCAGGAAGCAGAAGGGTGCAGGGACAGGCTGCCCTCCCGCCCACACGGGTAACAAGCCCCCGGTGCCTGGACTCAGGGGGCAACTCAGCCCCCCAGAGAAACCACATTCCTTGCCCCACCCTCGAGGCCCTCCCTGGAGTCTGTGGCCTGGGGGTCCTTACACTCTGCCCCAAGGAGCCGGGGCCTCCAGCTCCCTGGGCGCCACCCCTCCCCCGCCCAGGACACGCCCGCCTGCCAGCGTGCAGCTGTGCTGGACGGTGAGCTCCCAGGGGTGGGCAGGGCCCGTGGTTTCCTCTCCATGGGGTTCCCTAGGGCCTCACCCAGTGTCCCCACAGCTCTTGGGTGAAGGTGGTATCTCACCCTGGCCCTGCCTGGATCGCCCTTTCCTGCCCACCTCCCACCCATTCTCACCCCTGTAAGGGTTTAGCTAAGCACAGGTGTTTCCCCTCCAGGGAGACCCCTGCCCGCCCTGTCCCTGCTCAGGTTCCCACGGCCCCATGCTCGCCTCGAGCATCTCAGCTCCACGTCATGGGCACATTTCATCCACTGCTATTGAGCAACACGGAGCAGGGGCACATCTGCCTCTGTTCCCTCAGCCGCAAGCACAGAGCATCCTCGGGGTCACCAGAGGCTTCCCTGGAGCAGCCCCTGCTGAAACCAGAGTTGCAGACCACATTGTCCCCACCAAAGACCCCACCCATGGCAGGAGTTCTCAAAGCCCGGCTCCATCAGCAGCCCCACACAGCTGCGTCATCCAAGAGTTCCTTCACTACTTACCTGGCCTTGGGGTTCAAAGACCTTTCTAGAACATTCTAGAAAAGCAGTCTTGACTCTCACGTTGGGGCCTGAGGGGCTCAACACACAAGACCCCAGTGGTGTGTTGGATGACTGTTAGAACTCCACCCTGCCCTGGAGCAGGGCTCCACCCCATGCCCCCTGCCCTGTGTCCCCCAGTCAGCCCGCAGAGCACACAGCTGGCCCCAGGCACAGTGGACTTGCTGTGGGGCTGGCTTTGGCCAGTGGAATGTGAGCAGGTGTGGGGTGATCTGAGCTAGCAAATGTTCCTGGACTTGCCCTCTGTGTGTCTGCCATCCTTGAGAACCGCCCCCTGGGAGGCCCTGGTCCCAGAATGAGGTTCTCCTGGAGCCAAACTGACCCTGACCTTCAACCTGAAGCAGATCCACCACTGTGACCACAGAATCGTGAGCAAAAAAGAAACACTGCTGTTGTAAGCAACTGCGTTTGGGGGATGTTTGTTTTACAGCATTGCTGTAGCGTGAAGCTGCCTAATACACCCCTCTTCTTCTCACCATCTCTGAACCAACTGAGATAAAGGGACCACCAGGCTGATGGAAACAAATGTCAGGTTTCTACTGATGAAGGGGAGTTCACAGTCTATGGCTTAGGTGAGGGCAACACCAGTTCCCTAACACTCTCCCCAGACATGGGTAGAATCGCCTACCTTTCATAGGTAGAGGCATGCAGACCAGAGCATAGGCCCACAGTGGGCTGGCAAGTCCCCAAGACGGAGGGCAGTGGGGACAGGCTGAGCTTCCCAGGCCCAGTTCTCCTCCCAAACTCCCCAGCAGGGGTTCTCGACACCTCCCTGTGGGATCCCCAGCCCTAACCCTACCCCTACCCCTACCCCCACCCCAGAGGAGTGGGAAACAGGACCAGCTACATAGTTTTCAGGGCCCCCAGCAAAATGAAAACACAGGGCACCTTGTTGAAAACTTGTTAAGCATTTCAAGACAGCAACGGCAGAGCACTAAACCCCACCCCCAGCTAGTTAACACCTCCTGCAGGTGCCGGGGACCCCTCCTTCTACTTGGAAAGGGCCATAGGGATCAGAGGGCAGCATCCCTCCCAGGCATCTTCTCCCAACTCCAGCCCCACACACTGCAGAAAACTAATCAGAATCCCACCCAGGACACCCAGAAGACTGTAGTGGGGCAGCCCCTGACCAAAGCCAGCCTCCCTGTGCAAACTGACAGATCCAAAGACTCAGGGGGGCAAATCTTTGCCAGGCTCCCAGGATCGTGGTCCTGGGCACACGCCACTTCCTTAGCTGTTATGCACGGGATACCTTAATTATATCGGTGAGCGAGTGCCTGGAAATCACAGTTCCCAATCATATTTCATCTCACATGACTCCGGAGCTGCCAGTCTAACTCTGATCCGTGCATCTCATGCGAGCCTAATTGTCTCTGCAGCTTTAAACAGTGACATGAATCCACCCTCGGACATTTCTGGTTCATGGTAGCTAAGGAAAGACCAGGGCCCATCCATAATCCTTAAGAAATGTTATTATCCTAGGAAAATTATTCAGTTAGTCTACTTTAATAACCCTGTGTGGGGCCCTTGATATACTGTAGTCTTTACAGGATTCATTTCAAAAATATTACCTGTCACTTTCCAACCAACTGAAGCAACAGGGAGGCACCCAGCATGGACTCTGATAGGGGTGCCCATCTGTCAGCTTAATATGCCATAAAGAGCCGTGGCGCTGCTCCCTTCGGGGCATAAATCTCCCCAAGCCTAGGGAAGGCTTTAGGGGTGCAGGAAGGAAGAGCAGTGAGAGGCTCCTGCCAACACTCAAGGCAGGAGCTGGAGAAGCACGTTGCCCTTCTTGCCCAAGGGGGCGACAGCTGATCATCTGTAGCTGGGGGCCACTTCCCCACTCCCCGCAGCAGACCAGGGCCAGCTCTGCCTGACAGCCAGGAAAGCCAGGGCTCACCACCGTCAGCACCCTGGCCTCAGGGTCTGTAATTGAGGAGCGGTTACCTGGCTGCGTTCCAGGGATACGGATGTGTCTGGGATGGATGAATGGCAGCTGGCACGTCGGCCGACCCTGAGACACAGCTGCCGAATGAAGGAAGGAACAAACCAACCAACCAGCCATCTGACACAGCCTTCCAGAAGGGCCACAGATATTCACTCGCTGGCCTGCTGGGCCGGGTACCCAGGGAGATTGACGGGCGCTGAGACCGCAACCCATCATCCTCCCACCCCGCCTCTCCCATCCTCCCCAGTCTCACCTCCGTCTCTGCCCGGAGGCCCCAGCCTAGAGCACCTGCCGCGACAGCCGCCCAGCCCAAGGACGGGCTGTCACAGCTGAAGCCCAGGCCGTGTGGGGACCCCGAGGGGTCAGGGAGAAGTTCTGGGGTCTGCTCCCTCAGGCCACCAACTTCAGATCTCTTCCAGGCCACGCTGCTTCCAGAAATAAATTGTTTCCAGCAGTGTCTGCTTCCACACCCTCACTGATTTTTGTCTCTGTTTTCCCAGCTTCCTGTCGCAACTGGACATTTCAGGTGGCAGATCGGAACTCACCCGGCACTAACCAGCCTCTTCAAAGCCGTCCGCAGCAGGACCCTGGCCGCGGCTCCCAGTGGCTTTGGGGAGGAGCCAGCAGGGCACATGGAGGCCTCTCCCTTTATTCCACCAGGAAAAGGCGCCATCCGTGGGGCCCCATAAGATGGGCTGCGGGGTCCACCTGACTCAGGTTCAGACACCCCCTTTCTCTCTCACGACCTTGGACAAGCCACCCAACCTCGGGGCCTCAGCACCCCCACCTGCCAGCCCCGGGGTCCGGGAGGACCAAACACAATGCAGCAGGCTATGGTCCAGAGTGGCCTGGCCGCCCCCGGCATCAGGGACCAAGTACTCCACTCTGCCATTCAGGGTGTGGCCTCTGCATCCCAGGCTCCCAGGAGGGAAGAGGAGCCTGCATCCTGTCGCAGGGACACATGTCCCCCTCCTCCTGCTTGGCAGCCCCCCAACCTGCCACCTTCTGGGAACAACCCCTGCCCCCCCCATCCTCTCCCCCTCTCCTGCAGGGCAGGGCACCGAACACCTGACATGGGATCTCCTTAATCCTATAGCATCCCTGAGGCAGCGATGCTGTTGTCCCAACTTACAGGTGAGAAAGTCGAGGCTCAGAGAGGTGAAAAGCATGCCAAGGTCACCCCGCTGGTGAGCGACGGGCACTGAAGGGATAGATCCGCTTAGTGACGAAGACAATGCCGCTTACATCGTGAACTGCTTGTCAGGGCTGATTGACAGGGAGGCTGAGGCCCAGAGAGTTTGGCCAGTCCCCTGGGTGGGGGTGGGGAGGCAGGACACTGGACGTTTGACTGCAGGGACCAGGGTCTCCCTCCCCTCTCCACCCTGGACCTTTCAATCTGCCTCCCGGGAGCCTGCTGTACACACTGGCCGTGGGGACAGCAGGGGCAGCAGGGAGCAGGTCACCCAGACCCAGGCCTGAGCATCTTTCCTGAGACCTGACTCACAGATCTGTCCTGACCCTAAAGAGAAGGAGGAGTCAGGGCCCCCCACAGATCCTGTCTGGGTACCCCGAGCCACAAGTCTAGAGAGTGGCTGTTACGTAGGCTTGGAGTTATTGGGAGGGAGTTAGGGGCTTCAAGCTGGCACCACCTCCCTCCAAGACCCCCAGTAAGTGTCGAAGAAGACAGCAGAGGCCCACCGCCTCCTCTTGTTCAGGAAATGACCAAGCGCGCCAGCCAGCACGAGACAGGAGGAGCTCAGCAGGGCAGCGCGGGACGCAGGACGTGGGGAGAATGGCCAGTCAGCTCCCTCCTGGGCCCCAGCGCCCAGTTCCACAGAGACGCAGTGACCAGGGTCTGCCCGGGCTGGGGGGCAGCAGCCAGGCCCCGGTCGGAGCCGCGAGGCCCCAGTTTTCTCTCTCTGGTTCTCACAGCACCTTCTCTTACAGGGCCAACAGTGGGGCTGTCCGTCCCCATGCCCAGCACCTCGCAGCCTGACTCAGACCGGAAAGTGGCTCCAACCTCGGCAAGGGGTGAAGCTGGGGCTGCCGTGGTTTGGGGGTGGCCAGGACAGAGACAGGCCAGGTGAGAACAGCAGAGAGACATCGCACTGCGGGCGGGAGAGATAGAGACACAGCACAAGAGGCCCTCGCAGAGAGAGGCAGAGGGTTGGGGGGTAATGTGGGGGAGGGGAAGACTGGTGCCCAGAGGGATGGGCTGGGCCGAGTACCGACGAGGATGCCTCTGCAAGGTCAGCCTCTTGGTGCATGACCGAGTGAGACAGAGAGCGGAGAGCCCAGTCCAGGACCGGGGGCCAAGGAGGCTGGGCTGGAGCAGGCTCCCCCCGCCCCCATGACGAGACCAGCCTGGCGCCGCTGCATCCAGACCCAGTGAGCATCAAAGACACCCTGGACGAGGCTCAGGGGCAGGTAGCGGAGGCCCGGCTGACCCAGCAGGGCCCTGTCCCGGCGGCGGGATGAGAAGCACAGACACGGGGCAGCAGGTTGAAGCTGAGCTGGGGGTGCCTTGCTTGTCTTCTGGCAACAAAGGGGCCCCTCCCTCCCCTCCCCACTGGGCCCCACTCCGTCCAGCTGACCCACACCACACACTCCACTGCAACCTAGTGACAGGGGAAGGACCCAGGATGTGACGATGGGTGACCCGGGTTCTAGCTCTGCTGTGGGCAGCAAGTCACACAGCGCCTCTGGGGCTCAGCTGCCCAGCCCATAGAGCAGAGTGTTTGTGGGGCTCTCCCAGGCCCAGACCTGGCATGCAATCCAGAAAGAGGCTGCAGAGGGAAGGCGGGTGCTGCCGTCAGCCGTCAGCTCTTATGAGCGTCGAGGCCAGGAGCTTGCGAGGGTTCGGTTTCGCCTAGTGTTCCAAACGTGAAGTAGCCAGACCAGGATAGGAGAGGAGGCTATCCCAAGGGTGCATGGGGCAGAGTAGCAGCATGGACATCCCAGAGCAAGGACGGAGGTGCCCAGCAGCCCCGTGTCCTGGGCGCCCAGGCCGAGCTGCTCTCTAGGGTCCACCAGCCCGGACAGCAGGAAAATGTCACAATGTCACCAAGGACCCAGGGGACCATGAGAAGGCATCCCTGGGGCAGGGAGCTGTCAGCACACCTCGGGGGATGCTCCCCCCTCCTGGGCAAAGCCGGTGGAGGGGCCCCTGCCTATCTCTCCCCGGCCCCACTCAGAAGGTGGCCATGCAAGGAAGAGGGATTTCTAGGCAAGCCACATTCGGGTGGAATTCAGACCCAGGTTTCCAGCTGGCGGGAGGCCAGCCCAAGGAAAAGCCCGTCCAACCCTGAGCCATCAGAACTGGCCCAAGGGGTCCAAGGCCAGAAAGACCTTGACCTCCCGACTTTGAACGCTGAACACCAGCCTTGCCCTCAGCGACGGAAAGAAAGAAGGCATTGCCTGCAATTGTATGGCTTCCCGGGGCTGGAAACCAGGAGGCGGGGCTTCCAGATCAGGGCGGCCATGTACAGCTGTGCAGGTTGTGCATCTGCTGTGAAAGTTGCCCCTCGAGCTGTGCGGCTGGGAAGGGGCTGAGGCCAAGCAAATCTGGAGGCGACTCGGGGTCACGGCAAGCACCTGGGCTGATTCCCAGCTTATCACCTCCTGGCTGTGCAGCCCGGGCACACGTCTTAACCTTGATGAGCTTGGTTCTTCATCTGTAAAGTGAGCATCACAGCATCTCACTTACACAGTAGCTGAGGAAACTGAATGAAATGTCATCTGAAAGGTGCCTGGGGCCACACCTGGCACAGAGCAGAAGCTCAGTAAACAGTAGGTCTCTAGAGTTACCATATGATCCAGCAATCTCACTCCTGGGCATATATCCAGAGAAAACTCTAATTCAAAAAGGCACCTGCACCCCAACGTTCATAGCAGCACTATTTACAATAGCCAAGACGTGGAAGCAACCTAAATGTCCACTGACAGATGAATGGATAAAGAAGATGTGATATATATATACAATGGAATATTACTTAGCCATAAAAAAGAATGAAATAATGCCATTTGCAGCAATACGAATGGACCTAGAGATGATCATACTAAGTGAACTAAATCAGACAGAGAAAGACAAATCTCATATGATATCACTTATATGTGGAATCTAAAAAATAGTATAAATGAACTTATTTACAAAACAAAAACAGATTCACAGACAGAAAACAAACTTATGGTTACCAAAAGGGAAGATGAGGGAGGGGTAAGTTAGGAGTTTGAGATTAGCAGATACAAACTATTACATATATATATATATTTATTTTTTATTATTATTTTTTAATACAGTAAGTCTCACCACTACGCTGCCCAGTAATTCCCGGGCTCGTTTCCAGAGACAGCTGCCCTAGCCCCGCCCTCCCCGTGGCCCATCCCTAGGGGGCTGTCCATGGACCAGCTCCCCGGCCTGGGCATCATCCCTTGTCTCAGGACCCAAACCGCTTTCCCAGCTCAGATGTTTAATCCAGTAGTCATTTCTCCAGGGGCAGGACATCAGGATGGAGGCTGTCTTCTGCTCTGCCCGCGGCCATTGGTGCCCAGCTCCTGCCCCCAAGGGAAAGATAAAGCCCTTGAAGGCCTTGGGCTGGGGGTGGTGCTCAGGTTGAGTTTTTTTGTTTTGGGGTTTTTTTTTAACATCTTTATTGGGGTATAATTGCTTTCCAATGGTGTGTCAGTTTCTGCTTTATAACAAAGTGAATCAGTTATACATATACATATGTCCCCATATCTCTTCCCTCTTGCATCTCCCTCCCTCCCACCCTCCCTATCCAACCCCTCTAGGTGGTCACAAAGCACCGAGCTGATCTCCCTGTGCTGTGCAGCTGCTTCCCACTAGCTAGCTATTTTACCTTTGGTAGTGTATATATGTCCATGCCACTCTCTCACTTCGTCCCAGCCTACCCTTCGCCCTCCCCGTGTCCTCAAGTCCATTGTCTATCAGGTTGAGTTTTGATTAAATGCAAGACCCTGGTTAGGAGCGTCAAGCTCATGGGCTCGCCCCGCAGCCCAGCTGCCTCAAGGGAAGCCCGTGAGCCGGTGTTTGAGCCTCTTGGTTCCACTCTTTGAGGATCACTTGGTAAATGAAACGCAAAGCTTGGGGCGGGAGGGGGCAGGGTCCGTGAGGAAGAAGCCGGAAGGCTTCGTCTGGAGTCGTGCCTTGGAGGAACACTAATTGAGCAGCTACGACAAGCCGGGCCCTGGGTGCCTGGCCACCAGCATCTTGGAGGTGGATGTGAGTCTCCTCGCTGCGCAGAGCTGAGATTCACCAGCCCTGTGAAGCTCGTCTCTGGTTTCACGGCTCGATGCGCTTGAAAAGGAGTCACGTTGTCTGTTGGGGAAACAGCCAGGCTCATGACCCGCAAGCCGGTCGGGCAGCGCCCCCGGCAGCACGCCCACCCTGCACCCAGCTCAGGGCTGCCGGCACCTTCCAGCCCCTCGGCAGTTTGGAGGAACTTTCTCACGCCTGTTGTTCAGGGGAGGTAAGTCCCAGCTCTACCTCTGGAGCCCCAGGTATGGCACCGTTAGTGCAGGGACCTGCAGGCTGACGGGGAGCCCACAGGGGCCCAGCCAGCGCTCTGGAATCTTCCGCCCACACTTGGCTATTCAGGCTCCTGGCCCTCCTGCAGCCCAGCTGTAAGTTAGAAAGGAAACATGACCACCCTGGCAGACCCTCTGCCCATCCCCGTTCAGTCCCTGCCAGGAGCCCGCTGCAAACACCCTCAGCTCGCCATCCAGCCTTCCTCCTGGGCTGCACGAGGCTGGCCAGACCTCTGAGGGCAGCTGGGTATGGATGGAGCTGGAAAGGGAGCGACCCAGCCCCTCATCCTTGGTAGACGCTCCCCAGTATGTTCTCCTGGGCCCAGGAGAACCCGCTGACCACAGTGGAAGAAGCCTGACATCTCTCCCTCCGCGGACCCCTCCCCTTCCCCAGCTGGCCGCACCACCTCCCTCCAGTCTGAGAGCTGGGAGGTCCCGCTGCACAGAAATGAGTCCCAGCAGCACCAGAGGGCTCGAGCCCAGCCTGCAAAAGGTTTGATGCAAATACACACGCATCGGGATCCAGTAACTCAGAGCAATCCATTCTCACTCTCTTCACTATTAAACAAATTTTCATTAAAAAAACATAAACCTCCTTTCGCACAGCAAAGGAAACCATAAACAAGACGAAAAGACAACCCTCAGAACGGGAGAAAACATTTGCAAATGAAGCAACTGACAGAGGATTCATCTCCAAAATAACAAGCAGCTCATGCAGCTCAGTATCAAAAAACACAAACAACCCAACCCAAAAATGGGCAGAAGACCTAAATAGACATTTCTCCAAAGAAGACACACAGACTGCCAACAAACACATGAAAAGATGCTCAACGTCATTAATCTTTAGAGAAATGCAAATCAAAACTACAATGAGATATCATCTCACACCGGTCAGAATGGCCATCATCAAAAAATCTACAAACAATAAATGCTGGAGAGGGTGTGGAGGAAGGGGAACACTCTCGCACTGCTGGTGGGAATGTGAATTGGTTCAGCCACTATGGAGAACAGTACGGAGGTTCCTTAAAAAACTAAGAATAGAGCTACCATATGACCCAGCAATCCCACTCCTGGGCATATACCCTGAGAAAACCGTAATTCAAAAAGAGTCACGTACCACAATGTTCACTGCAGCTCTATTTACAACAGCCAGGACATGGAAGCAACCTAACTGTCCACTGACAGATAAATGGATAAAGAAGATGTGGCACATATGTACAAAGGAATATTACTCATAAAAAGAAACGAAATTGAGTTATATGTAGTGAGGTGGATGGACCTAGAGTCTGTCATACAGAGTGAAGTTAAGTCAGAAAGAGAAAAACAAATACCATATGCTAACACATATATATGGAATCTAAAAAAAAAAAAATGGTTCTAAAGAACCTAGAGGCAGGACAGGAATAAAGACACAGACGTAGAGAATGGACTTGAGGACGTGGGGAGTGGGAAGGGTAAGCTGGGACGAAGTGAGAGAGTGGCGTGGACATATACACACTACCAAATGTAAAATAGATAGCTAGTGGGAAGCAGCCGCATAGCACAGGGAGATCAGCTCGGTGCTTTGTGACCACCTAGAGGGGTGGGATAGGGAGGGTGGGAGGGAGACGCAAGAGGGAGGGGATATGGGGATATATGTGTACGTACAGCTGATTCACTTTGTTGTACAGCAGAAACTAACACACCATTGTAAAGCAATTATACTCCAATAAAGATGCTAAAAAAAACACAGAAATGCATCTCTTCCTTTAAAAAACAACTGAACCAAAAATTTGATCCAAAATAATTGATCCCTGAGCTTACCTACATGAAGGGGTAATAGCTGGAATAAATCCAAGCCTGAGGTTTACTTAAATCGTTGACCCGAGCCAGTCTCTCCTTTGGTGAGAGCCTCAATTAGTAGCTCACAGTCTCAGAAAGGACGGGGTTTGGCAACATGCCCCAGGGGCTCATCCTGGGGTTCCTGACAGCGGGATACAGCATGACCGAGGGTGTGACGCTGCTGCTTCCCTGTGGGTCTCTTGGGTCATTTCCATTATCACTCCACGCGTGGGATGCACAGCACAATGGGTCGTAAGAGGTGAAACATTCTTTCCCAGACCCTCTGCAGAGACCAGCTTAGCAGGTCAGCAAACCCCTCTTCACGTATTTACTTTGTGCTTCCTTCCTGCAAAGGCCCTGAGGTCTGGGCTACAAGACTCAGGAAGCCTATTTCTCAACGCCCATCTTGGCATGTTGAGTGGGGCCACCTGCCTCCAGCTGGGCTGACTCACCTGAAGCCAATACCCCTCAAGATGCTAGAGGCCTGGGCTTCCCTGGTGGTGCAGTGGTTAAGAATCTGCCTGCCATTACAGGGGACACGGGCTCGAGCCCTGGTCCGGGAAAATCCCACATGCCACGGAGCAACGAAGCACTTCAGCCACAACTACTGAGCCTGCGCTCTAGAGCCCGCAAGCCACAACTACTGAGCCCACGTGCCACAACTACTGAAGCCTGCGTGCCTAGAGCCCGTGCTCTGCAACAAGAGAAGCCACCGCGATGAGAAGACTGCACACCGCAACAAAGCCCCCGCTCGCCGCAACTAGAGAAAAGCCCACGCACAGCAACGAAGACCCAATGCAGCCATAAATAAATAAATAAATTTATAAAACTTTTTTAAAAACGATGCTAGAGGCCTATTTTTTGTTCATGGTGTGAGAGGGGAACTGAGCACGGCTAATGCTCTAGGGGGATTAACCCCACTGTCCACACATGGCTGGGACCAGTGAGACCCAGTGACATTCCCAAGCGAGGGTGCTTTCTGGTGAAGTTGGCCATGGTGGGAGCTGTGCCCAGGGCCAAGAGTCCCATTACTGTGAGAAGTGGTCGATCAGGACTCATAAAGTTACATCTGAACTTTAACAGGGCAATCTAGTACAGAAGTATGAGCCCGCCTCCATCACCAGTAAAGGATAAAATCCGGACTCCTCGATTCCAAAACCCTGCAGAGAAGCGGTTTCCAAAGTGACCTCCACGGAACCCTGGTTCTACAGGGTGTTCCTCAGACAGGGCACTGTGGTTACACAAGTTCATGTTGATGGTGACACGCTGACAGCACCTTCTTTAAAATCAGGAACAAAACAAGGATGTGCACTACACCCATTCCTATGGAATATTTTTCTAGAAAGCCTCGTCCAGTGCATTTGGACAAGCAAGAGAAATAAAAAAGAGATAAGGATTGGACAGGGAGAAAGAAGGCTGTCACGCTCACAGATGATATGAGTATTCACACGGCCGCCCTAACATAACCCTACAGCCAAAGTATTAAAATTAATAAACGAGTTTAGCCATGTCGCCAGTTATAGATCAATACACAAAAGGCAGCTGTGTTCTTGAGACCAGCCTAGAGTTTTAAAATGAAAAATTTTTTTAAAGATACCATTTCTCTATGTGGTGGTTTCATAAGTGTTCACTGTAGCATTATTCTTTAAACCATATTTAAGCTGTAGATACTCTTCTGAATGTATATTTTAAAACAAAAACTATAAACATGTATGGTAAGACATTAGCAATAAGTCAATACAAACGACTCGGCAAGATCTGTATGTCACATTTTGAAAAGATCGCTAGGATAAAGAATGAAGTGAGCAAAAAGAATGTTATCCCATGTGCAAATAAAAGTACACCTATTTCTGCACTAAAATGCATAAACATATTCTAGAAGGATCCAAGAGAAACAGTAGTGTCCTCTGGGAAGTGTTACTGGAAGCTGTGGGGGGGAGAGAGAATGTTTAAATTTTTATTTTATACTCTTGTTTGGTATTGTTCGAATCGTTTTACAAAGTACACATTTAACTTTAAAAGTGAAAAGATGTTTTCACAGTGTGAGGTCTTAGAATCTCATGTTTGGACTTATTTCTTTACTAGGGTCTCGTAATTGATTCTAATTAAGGAAAACATTAAGTAATGTTTTCCAAATAGCCCACAAAGAGTTTTCGACCCATGGTAGAATGCAGGTTTGTTCTTTGCTGGGAACATTACTATTATTAAATGCTAGTGGTCCAGTGGCTAAGACTCTGCGCTCCCAATGCAGGGGGCCTGGGTTCAGTCCCTGGTCAGGGTAGTAGATCCCACATGCCTCAACTAAAGATTCCACATGCTGGAACCAAAAGATCCCACATGTGGGAACTAAGACCCGGCACGGCCAAATAAATAATTAAATAAATAATCAACGTTGTGATTTCTAATCCTTTAGAAAAAATAAAATAAATAAAAAGAAAAAGATGTTTCGTTTTTTAGGGGACCCGGTAAATCCAATAGTAGGCTCAATCCTACAGAACATTCACAGGAGAACATGAAAGTACACGTACAAGCTTATCGATTGCAGCATTTTATTATAGGAAAATTGGGAACACCTAGATTCCCATCACAGGGGAATGGCCTTGAATGTACGGTACCTCTAGGTGAGTGGAAGCTCTGGCAGGAAACGGGGGCCACCCCAAGCGAGCAGAGTTTGGGAACCATCTACAGAGGAGCAGCAGGTTTGGGAACTGCCCAGACAGCAGCCCGAGGCGGTGCTGGAAAATGTCAGGGCCACAGTACGGGTGTGAGGGGTGACAGACGTGGCCACGCTGTTTAGAATCAGGGGACAGGAGGCGGCCACCAGGACAGAGGGGCTGAGGACAGGTGGCAGTCAAAGGCCGGCTGACGAGGGGGCAGAGGCTGGAGGAAAAGCAGGAGAATGCGCCCCCCCCCCCAACTCCAGGAGACCAGGCAGGGGAGCCATGGTGCCAGGTAGCCAGAGCAAAGAAGACAGACAGTGACCATGGACCTGGCTTCACAGGGGCCATAGGTAAGCTTGAAAGCGAGGTCTCCGTGCGGCAGGAGAGAGAATGATGGCAGGGGGATGGGGGCAGGCTTCAGACACTGGACACAGACAATGCTGGCAAGATTTTCTATCCAGAGGAACAGAGCAGGTGGTAGCAAGAGGGGAGAATGGAGAAAGAAATGGCTTTTCATTTTAAGATGGGTGATCGAGAATGGCTGTAGGCGGAGGGTTCCAGGAAAGACAGAAGGGCAGGAGTGAGGGGTGGGATTCGGGCCCCCGTGGGGGCCAGGACACCTGGTCCTCTGTCAGGGCAGGCGAGATGGCGGCCGCCTAGGGCACAGCCGGGTCACAGATCACGGTGGGACCACAGGAAGGTTCTGGTCTGGTGGCTCCTCTTTCCTCCATGAAGGATGAGGCAAGGTTAGCAGCTAACTCTGAGGGTGGGCTCTGGGTGGTCTGAGAAGAAAGGAGCAGGGGTGGGCCGCTCTCTGGAAGCCTGAAAAAGAGACAGACCAGGAAGGTGTGGTAGGGCCATTTGCCTGAGGCCTATTTGAGGGTTAGGGCCACATGTCCAAGGAGAGACTCCGCGCATGGCTGAGAGCCTGTCTCCCTGTTCCGCTGCCTGCGGGCCTGACAGAGGGGGCCTCCGCCCAGCAGTTGTGATGGCCAGGGGTCTCAGGGTATGGCGGTAATGAAAGGAAGGGGCTGTGAGAACAGGAGGCAAGGGAAGGGGGCAAGACGCAGAGGGGGCGGGGGGTAAGCATGAGGGTGGCAGCCAGAGGTCTGTGTCAGGGGCTGAATCACATCCCCCAAATTCATCTGTTGAGGTCCTAACCCTCAGGACCTCCGAGTGCGACTGTATTTGGAGATGGGGTCTTAGAGGTGGTTAAGTAAAGTGAGGCCATAAGGGTGGGTCCTAATCCAACAGGACTCATGTTCTTACAAGAAGAGAAAATCATGCCATAGATAAATACAAAGGCAGACAGTGGGAAGACGCAGGGAGAAGACGTTCACAAGACAAGGGGAGAGGCCTCAGGAGAAACCAACTGGCCGAAACCTTGATCTTGGCCTCCCAGCCTTCTGGAGAGAACTGATTTCTGTTGTTCAAGCCCCCATCTGTGGTGCTTGTTGGGACAGGTGACTAACCCAGGTGGGGAGGCAGCAATGACTGGGGCCACATAGGCCAGTGGGCCGCGAGGTCAGGGTGTGGGTCAGTCATCCCCATGGTGTGTCTTCTGCCCTCATGACCTCCTAGAGAAGCCACGAGCCCTGCCCAGCGCTGCGCAGCTCAGGGAGACACGGACGATGACAACTACACACACGAGAACCCGCCTTCACTTTCTTTGGCCTGGATGTGTAAGAAGGGGTGATCTGGAATCTGGAACACGAGGGTCCTGAGAGCGCACGGGGCACCCAGACAGGAGCACTGGTGTCTCCAGGGACTCATGAGATCACATTTCTGAGCCCCGCCGTTCAGCTGCCAGAGCTGGACTCCAACACTAACCGGGCAAGTGGAAGAAAGGGTCAAAGTTTATATTTGGTTCAAAAAGGACCAAACGTTTCAAATCCATACTTCTAAAGAACATCTGAACAAAGTGTAACAGGCTACTGGGAGGCCGCCAGCTGCGAGAGGAGCCACCCTCCTCTCCTCCCCTCCCTGCAACCAAGCCTGGGGCCCAGGGAGAGAGCAGCCCATCTGGGACACAGCCACAGAACCTGCGCCCCCAGGCCACAGCCAAACCATGTCACCCAGCCAGGACCGCAATCAGGGTGGAAGGAAAAACGGCTCCCAAGGCGGGCACTGCACTCAGAGCCGCCTGGTGGGATGGGGACGATGCTTGGGAACGGTCCTGAGGCCATCGCACTAGACCTGAGCTCCCCGCCGCTGCATGAAACCCAGATCCTAAGAAGATTCTAAGCGGTAGGAGCTCCTAGACCCCACCTCACACAGGACACTGAGGACCCTACTTCACACAGAGACTGAGGACCCCACCTCACACAGGAGAAGAAGGCACCCCCAGAGTGGCCACAGCTGCAGGCCACAGCTGAGCCAGGATTCAGGCCTGTCTGGATCCGTTCTGCCCATACCCACTGCCCAGCCAAGGTGAGGGAGAGGGCGGACGAGCCAAGAGAGAGAGAGTTCAGGGCCCGCGGCCTCTGCAGGATTCCTGCCTCTGCCTCACCCACTGAAGGCTGGAGGCCGCGAGAAGCAGAAGAGCTGCAGAGGGAGAGATCTAGAAGGACAGAGTCGCCTGCAGCCCGGGGCCCTTCCCACCGGCCTCACACCCATTCCGACCTGGGCGTCCCCTGAGCCTCGGGCACACTCAGCTTTTGGGGGCAAGGAGACTGTTCTGCCCCTTCCTTTCCCTTAAGTGTCGTCATAACACTCGTCTTAGTGACTTTGCCTCTTGGAGACAGACTCATCACTTTGATGTGTGATTATTTCAAGGTTGAATTCTTGCAATGAAATGTATCTTTAGAGCCTTGATTCACAGATCAATTCGGGATCTGACAACCGAGATGACAGACACTCGAGGCTGACGCGGCTCCTCCGAGCGGCCCCACTGCTGCAGGAAGCCACCTCTGCCCGGGGGACGGCCACACACAGCAAAGGGTCGCCCTGTTTACGGGTCACTCTTTAGATTTATACCTGGCCCTCCCTCCCAAAGAGCAGAAATCTTGATTCGCTGGTTACGTGGATATTTAAGACCCCTGGGGCTGCCGTCACAAGTGACCAGGTGGCCTAATCCAACAGAAGTATATTCTCCTGCAGCTCTGGAGGCCAGAGGTCCTTCGGGCGGCTCTGAGGGAGGATGGGTCCCAGGCCCCTGTCCTAGGTGCTGGTGGCTCCCAGCAATCCTTGGTGGTCCTCGACCAGCAGACGCATCACCCCAATCTTGGCCTCCACCATTGTACGACCTTCTCTGTGTGTCCTTTTCTGTCTCCTAAAGGACACTCACTGGATTTAGGGACCACCTTAATGGTCCCAATATGACTCCATCTCGATCCTTACCTTAAGGACACCTGCAAAGACCTTGTTCCCAAATAAGGTCATATTCTGAGGTTCTCGGTGGACATGGATATTGTGGGGACCCTAGATCACCCTCTGACTTGCACTTGGCTTTCAGGGTCCCCTGAACAGCCTTGGAGAGGCAAGGAGAAGTGTGGTGACACCGATGACACATGGCTGGCTGCCCCAAGGCGGGCCTTCCCCGACACGGAGAGCAGGCTTCTTCGGCCCTGCACAGCCCCCCACAACCAGCTCAGACCTGGCTTTGCTGTGGGATCAGGAGAGCCATGGGGGCCCATGTGGCACGCCAGCAGACGTGTCCTGATGACAAGGTTTTGACTGTATGTGGAGCTCCGCCCCCTCCACCAGCAGGAAGGGCCTCTGGATTCATTGTCTGTCCCTCAGACTCGAGGGCAGCGTCCCACATGGGACCAGGGAGACCCCCACGGTGCTCAAGACACGCCAGACACGGACACACTTGCACGACTTCTCGAGGCCACTGGCTGTTTCCCTCGCTCCCCTCCTCTCCTGCTCTTTCTTTGTAAAGGTCTCAGCACACGTCCCTGAAAATAAAACTAAAACCACTACGTCCATATTGTTGGGGGTTACAGCTGCATACACCCCAACCTTCTCCACAGGGAGGAAAAAAAGTTGCTAAGGAAACAGAACGGTTGTTTTCCCCAACCTCTTCGAACCTGAGGCAACAGTTTTAAAAGGCGCCGTAATTTATTTCTAAGTAGATAAAAGCATAGCATCAAATCATTATCAGACAGGAGCAAAGCAAAGCGGCTAATCTGGCTTTCATTTCACTCCATTTAGTGAAAAGCAGCTTTCGGCCGGGGTGGGAGGAGGAGGGACAGAAGGGAAGAAATAAAATACTAATGCTAAAAACGCCCTTGATGGAAATGATAAGGTTCCCTTTGAAAGATGGTGCGTCTTTGCGCAGGTGAAGCAGGGGCTCCCAGCCCTTATGGCAGATCCACCCGAGGAGCGGGCTGGGCCCCCGCTTTCTCGTGTAAATCACCTGGCGCTTCTGCACATGCCAGCTGGGCCAGGGAACTGACCACCAGGAAGTCAGAAGTTAGATGAAAATACTAGTCCACGTCTAGGGTGTCGGGGCAGGACACCTCAGGTTCATAAAGGAAGGAAGAAGGCCCGGGTTTTGCAACCCAGAGCGCAAGTGAACTTGACCTGGGCTTTGGGCCCCAGCAGAAGAGCCCCAAGATGGCAGATCACAGCCATGGCTTTTATTTAACACTGAAAATTTATCGCAAAAGAAATCTCTCAGGACTTCCCTGGGGGTCCAGTGGGTAAGACTCCGCGCTCCCAGTGCAGGGGGCCCGGGTTCCATCCCTGGCCGGGGAACTAGATCCCACACGCTGCAACTAAGAGCCCGTGTGCCACAACTGAGACCCGCGCAGACAAGATAAATAAATAATAAATAAATATAATTTTTAAAATCTCTCTTTTTTGTGAGAAAAGAAAAAGAAAAGGAAAAAGAAAGGGGAGGAAAAAACGCTCAGAACGGCATAAATTTTGACAAGCACAAGCCCCCATCTTGTGCCCAATTCTCACTCCTGGGAGGGGCTTCAAATCCTCACCAGCCCCCAAGAACAGAGGGGTGTGCGTGCCAGAGTGACCAGAAGGCCACAGTCCCCGGGGGGAGGGCGTTTGGAGGAGGGGACGGGAAAAAGGGCAAAGGGAAAGGTCCTCTGTGTGTAGAGAATCTACTTTTCTGACTTAAAAAAGCGTGGACAGCCCCCCACGCCCCCCGACCCAGCTGAGCCCAGCTTCACCAGCCCCCATGGCGCCGACGCGGTGGCCACTGGGGAAGGCAGGTCACTAATGTGGCCCCCGCTGCTGGTCCTGAGGCGAGGCACCTGTCCAGCCCAGCCCCGTCACCCCGAGAATCAGCCTGCAGCCCACAAGCCCGAGACCTGCCCCGGCCCCTCCACCCCTTCCCGTTCCCTTCTCACCCGCCACCCACTCAGTCCCTCCTTCTGACATCAACCAGCTCCACACCCTGCTCCTGCCTTTCCCCTTACAGACTTTATCACCACCCAGCCGACCGTCTATGTTGTACCCACTTTTTATCGTCTGAGCCCCCCAGGAGGTCAGCTCCTGACCTGGGGCAGGGAAGGTGTCCGTCTCAGGGCACCACAGTGTCCGCACCTCCTGCACAAACAGAGCCCGGAGGAGCGCCCACAGCCAAGGTCGGATGGATGAAAGAATGAACTAACGAGGGAGTGAGGGCCAGAGAATGGGCATCCCTGGCTGATGGCCTCTCTCTCGCCAAGGCCGGCCGCTGCTTCCTCGAGCGCCCCGCCACCCTCAGCTCCTGCACCTGCAGCCTGCGGGCCCCCCGGGCACAGTGGGGAGGGGCGCCCCCGACCCCACCTCCAGCCAGGGCAGGGCTGCTGCCGGCCCCTCGGCACAGCTCGCTGGGGACGGCGGCCTGAGCTACAGAAAGGCCTGAACGGCCCCCACTGCAGTCTCTGCCTTGCAGACTAGACGTGGGGTAAGGAAGCTGCTGAGGTCCCACCGCTGTGTGTGGGTGAAGTGCGCCCCCAGCGGATCTGCCTCTAGGAAGAGCAGCGGCCCCTAGATTACCCGGCTCTTGGAAGCATCTGGAAATGGGAGGAGATGAAACGAAGCGTCCCCTGCCCACCTCCCCCCCACACCGCGTGCCCCCAGGACAGCAAGCAACTGGGCTCCAGAACTGCCTTCCTTCCTAAACACACTCCCCGCCGGGGCCTGGTCCCTGGTGGCGGGGCCTGGGCCTGGACTGGCCCGGGGCGTGGATGAGCTGAGATCGGGCCGTGCGCGCGGCAGGCGTGCAAAACGCAGAGGCCGCCCTTGAAAAGACAACAGGGAGCATCGAACAACAGACAGACGGGCCCCGGGGTGGGTCCTCACGCTGCAGACTGGCAGATAGGCCTGAGGCAGTTCTCTTCTCCAGAATCCAACTCCACGCCGCTCTTTGGGGGCACACGCCCGGCGGGGAGGACCGGTGGGCAGGAGGCTGCAGGGTGCTGCAGGGTGCTGCTGGGTGCTGCAGGGGCCCCTCCCGAGGTGGCGCGGTTGGCCTCCGTTCCAGTGCAGGTGCCGTCCGTAACCCCGCTGACGGGGCTGGGGTCTAAATCAGGCTCCCTGGGGGCAGCCGATGCCCCGCTCCTGCCTACGGTGCGTCTGACCCTGGCCGCCTTGCTGACCGTCTCTCCAAAGAGCCTGCCCGCTCATTTCCCCAGGGCTCATACTGCTCTCAATCACGGGGAGCTCCCCTGGGTTCACGGTGCAGAGAGAGACCCCCCCACCATGGGCCACTTTCCATGGGAGTCTGGTCTCCCGTCTGTACATGCGCACAGCTGGCTACCACCCTGCTGTCTCCTCACCACCCCGGGGCTGGGACAGCGCGCTTCCTTTCTGTCCATCTTTCCAACAGACTGAAGGTAAAGTTTCTGTTTCTAAGCCCTAATCCGTCACTTACTCTGCCGATTCCACCCCTGGGACGCTCCCCGTCCGGCCACTTCTCACCATCCCCACCAGCAGCGCTGGGGCAAAGATGACTAGCTGCCCCGCTAAACCTTCCCCGCTCCCCCGCTAGGGATACCATCCCCCAAAGTCAACTGGACACACGACCGCCTGGAAGAAAGACAACATTTCTGAGACCCCTCGGAGCTGGGTGTGGCCAAGTGACTAGGTTCTGGACAACAGGATGGGGGTGGGCAGTACAATGCCCCCTCCCCGCCGGCCTGACCTGATCCCTGGACGCCGTGACTGGGTGACCTCACGTGGTAAAGGGGATGGAGTTAAGGATCTTGAGACAGAACGGTTGTCCTGGATCTTCCAGGTAAGTCCAATATCATCACGGGGGCCTTACAAAGGGAGGCAGGGGGACCAGAAGCAGGAGAGGTGACAACAGAAGCAGAGGTCAGAGCTGCCCTCCCCTCAGGTCAGGACTAAGCAGCCTCTCCCAGAGGCCACAAACCATGGGCCACCTGACTGTCCCTCGGCAACGTCATCCTCCAGGGAAAAGGAAGCTTATGCTGCAGACAGAAAACTCTGACAATGGTGAAAACAGCAGAAAACGCTCAAGAAAACTGCCAAAAGAGAAAACGTGTAAAAATTTCATATTTCGTACAACGTTTTTAAAAGATGTGAAACAATACCAGCATAAAAAACATTACATAGCAAATAATAGTGTTTGTATAAAACTCAGTTTACAAACATAATTTTATCATTTAAAATGATTCAGAAAATACATTTTGCTGACAGTAAATCCTAACATCACAGACGGCGACAATCCCCCGTGTGCCGCAGAGAGAAACGGGCCCCGGGTACACTGGGGCCCGCACGTTCACATTCAGGACTCCAGTGGGGCTGCTACGCGGTTGGTACTGGCAGCAGCCTGACTGGGTGGGAGCATCGCAAACGGCTAAGGGCACGGCGACCCCCACCTCCCTCAGCCAAGTCCACGGTGCCGAGTTCCGGGACAGGAGCCTGACCCCGAACAGCGAACAGCGGCAGGACGGCCCCCGCCGCTCCTTTACTGGTAGATGACCTTCACGCAAAACGTCTCCTCGTTTTTGTCTTCGTAGTCATTGATGTAAATCAGAATCTCCTCCTCCCCGGCCTTCTGACGGGACGCAAACCGCAGGCCGATGGTGTAGGTCTCGCCTCCGCCGACCTGGCAAGAAGCATCGCCGTCCTAGCGCCCACCCTGCTGACCCCCCTCTCTCTCTTCCAGCCACTTCCACACAGGCGTACACACATTCCCCAGGCTCACAGGCCCCAGAACATACACTCATGATCTGAACCAAGTTTCCCAGCGTCACTGTCAAAGCCCTCCCAGCTACTCCTCCCAAAGCCCCGGGAGACACGTCACTACACCCTCCAGCGAGGGACAGACCCGGATCCGCCCAAGCCACTGCTCACTTTCCTTGAAAGAGTCACAGGAGATAAAGGCCTAACTTGCCAAGCAGTCTGGATGAAACTGTTGCAACACTGCAGGGAAGGTCGCCCCCAGGACTTCCCCCGCCGGGGCCTGGGTGTTGGGTCAGAGGCCCGGGCAGAGTTCAGCAGAGGGTGCCCCTGGGGGCCACAAGCGCCTCACTCGGGCCACAGGCCATTTCTCCCCCAGGACTTGCTGACGCCCCCAAGGCAGGGTCCCGGGAGAAGCAGCGCCCAGGCCCCCCACCCTGTGCAGCCCCGCACCTGGAAGGCGTCCTCCTTGAACTGCAGCAGGCGGGGATGGTCGCTGTGCAGGCGGTAGGCCCTTGGGGAGGGGTAGGGGTTGGTGTAGGTGATGCGCTTGTTGGCGCCCTTCCCGGCCCCGGCAGGCAGAGTGATCTCAAAGGCCTGTGGGGAGGGCAGGCGTTGGCCCCGGACTCCTTCTCCAGCCACTTCTTCCCAAGCCTGCCCTGCGCTCCTGGGCCCCAGACGCTGAATAAATACGGCAGACAAGCCCCCCGAGTTCCGGGTCGAGGGGCTCACGGTACAGGAGGAAACACCCACCCCCCAGGCCCCCAGCCAGAGGGGCCGGGAGGAGGAAACGCCGGCCTCGATCTGGGCAGGCCAGGTCACAGGACACACCACCCGAACCGTGTGGCCCACGCGCGTCTCACGTCAGACCTTGGAGATGAGGGGTGGGCGGCAGGAGAGGCACACGAGCCACGAGGCCACCAGCTGGTGGGCGTCCACGTCGACCAGGTTGAGGTGCACGAAGCGGCTGCCCGCCTTGCGGGGCCTCACGCCCACGTGCAGGTCCTGCACCCCGTGAGGGGGCAGCACGAAGACGCCTTTGGGGTCCGTCTTCAGGAACAACAGAGGAGAAGCAGGTCGGGAGGCAGCCCCTCGAGTCATGCAGACGAGGGGTTTCCTGGGCACGCAGCCCAGGGGCTGAGAGGGTCCCAGGGGAACCCCTGCGCTGGGCGGGAGGTCCCCTGGCCTGCATGGGGTCAGAGGTAAGAAGGCCCGATCTGAGGCCAGACCGGACCTCACCACCAGCACCCATGCCTGCGGGTCACAGTCTGTGTCCCCATCTGTGCGGGGCGAGTCCCCTCCCACACAGCGTGACCCCCTAAGTGTCAGAGCGGCCTCAGGAGAGAGAGCTTAGCCAGACCCAGCTCTGAACCCTGGCCTGCTGGCAGGGCGTCCCCATCACCCTCGTTATCCAGATGTACGGTTGCAGCCGCACTGATTCCAGAGTAACTGTTAACATTTACCTCCCAACAATTCTACAAATTCACCTTCAGGGCTTACGTGTCTCTCATCCCACGACGCACATCTCATAAAGGGGATCTGAATGAAGACTCTATCAAAGTCTTCAGGACCGACCACCAGGCCGCAGCCCAGCTCCCACCCCCTCCCCGGGGTGGGCAAGGGTGGGGAGGGACCAGGGTACACCCGCAAAACCCAACAGCCAACCGCACGCACCCCCGCTGAAGGCCATACCGTCAGCTCCTGGGGGTGGGAGCTGAAAGCCCTCACTTTCCTAACTGTCTGCGTGCCCCGGAGGACAAGGGCCAGGCGGGTCCGCTGGCCTGTGACACAGGAGACATCCACACGCTGCAGGGAGTGCAGGTGGACCTGCCAAGTCTGGACGGGCGTCGCCAGCCAGCGGTCCCTGCGCGGGCAGAAGTCACTCACGGTCGGGCGAGGGCAGTACACCAACCGCGGGGGAGGGGCCCCGAGGAAGCTGAAAAGGCGGCCAGGAGGGCGGGCTGGGGTCCAGCCGCCGTCACCCACTCGGCCACCTTCCCTCCAAGGTGGAAGCTCTCAGGCGGGTCTGCGGCCTCTGCGTGACTTTGACCCTGAACAGATACTCTGGAGGCCGGGCAACGTGGGCTTCTGCAGATGTGCACCTAGGCCAGCTTAATCCCAAACCAGGCCTGGAGCAAAGTCCATGGGGAGCACAGCGTGGATGAGAACGTGGGCTTGGAGGTCACGTGGGCCTGAGCCTGGGGCCCGCATGAGCTGCCTGGTGCCCAAGGACACTGACCCTTGGTTGTAAATGGGGCTCAGCATCACCTGCCCACGGGCCGTCAGGACAACAGTCTGTGGCCACCACACAGCAGGTGCAGGCTTGGTGCTGCCCCTCAGCCGGGTGGGCACTGAGCACAGGAGACCCCCGCCCGTTCCCATGAGGGCTGCACCAAACCCTCCAACCTGCACCGGTTTTAAAGGGTCTCGAGGGCTGGGAGATACGACTTAGAGGAAAAGGTAAAGGGACCGGGGTCATTTCACCCAGTCCTCGGGCATCAAAGGAAATGATGTCACCTTCCACCTCCCCTTGGGGGGCCTGGGCAGGACCGCCGCCTGCATTCCCTCGGACTCGGGGAGGGGACCCCAGGGACAAGGGCTGCCTGGGCCGTCCTGGCACTGTGCTGGGGCAGAAGCAGCCTCGAGTTTCTCTCCTGGCTGGGCTCCCAACGTGTCCCTTAGGCTGTGGTGCCGCTCTGAGCAGAGGCACCCTTGCAAGACCCCGGCCAGTCTGAGAAACTCACTTCATGTGGCCAAAGGCCTGATGGCCCCCACCCCCATCCCAAGTTTAGAGGCAGCCAGGGCTGGCCCACTTCCAGTGCCACCAGCAGTCCCCAGCCTGCCTCCTCACTGCCTTCTCCCACCCTCCAGCCCACCAGGGCCCACGTACTCACGCGTAAATGGTGACAAAGAAGTCTTTGACCTCCGGGCTGGGACCACTGGCCACCTTCAGGAACACGTCTTGTGGCTCCCTGGGGCCCTGCCAGACAGGGGTGGGGGTGCACATCACAGCCACACTACTGCCTCTCTGCTCTGACCCCAGCCCCCCAAGTCTGCAGGAAGCAAACGCAGGTGTGAACCAGGCCCCCTCCCCCTAACACGTTTTTCATTTTCTGTACTCGTCAGAATTCACTGTTTTTGTCACTACAAAAGAGAAAAATCATTAGCTTCTTGATTTCATATCGAGTTTAATAATGATATTCCGCAGGAGACTTCACCCAGTTTCCCAACCAATCATACGTTATGGCCGCTGTCCTTACACAAAGGCAGCTAATAAGTGCCTTAATCACCCCTCACTTTATTCAGTTTGCCTCACGTCTTTTTTTTTAATTGAAATTCAGATAATCAAGGAAGTGATCTGCTAGCAGAAAAAATGAAAACTCATTCATAAAGCTCTCATGGCGATGTCAAAGCAGCCCTTCAGCATCTTAGAAAGAAACCACTTAAGCAAAAACCCCAAATGAAGAGGCTGCAGGAGACCAGGGGTGCAGACAGTGGGCGGGACCTGGAGGGGAAGGATTTTCCCGGGAGGGCGCTACAGAACTTACCATGTTCTGGGTCTCACAAATGACATTCGGGTCACTACATCGTACGTAGACCGGGGGGTCCTCACCGGGCATCCCCACGGGAGCACCTGGAGTGGGGAATATCACAACAAATGTCTTTTCCCGAAAGCCTGGGCCATCACAGGTGTTCAACGAAACCTGCTGGGGGATGGACACTGCCGCCTGCGTGGACACTGGCCCTTCCGTTCCGAGCCGCCTCCCCGGGGACTCACCCCAAGAGACTAACCAAAAGGAAGCGGGGGTGCCATGGAGCCAGTGCCAGGTGTAAAAGACTCGGATCTGTTCTAAAGGCACCGGCTGGAAATGAATCAGCAGGTGCAGGGGAACCCGGAGAGCTCTCCAGGCCCAGGACTGAGGGCAGAGCAGAGCCTGACACCAGAGGCCGGGCAACCTTCCCAGGGCTGTGGATTTCAGAACGGAATCAGCCTGCCAAGGGCGCCTGTCATCTCAGAGGAGGTGAGACGGTCACCATGTCAAACAATCAAACGACTGAGGCAAGCGGCAGAATTTGCAGCTGTGCCCTGTGCTGTTAAAGAGCATCGCAGGGTGATGCAAGGACACCACTCGTCGCCCTTGGGGAGAAGCCTTTTCCACCTGTTGAACCTGCCAAATGCCAGCCATGGGGACAGCGGGACCTGCCTGGAAGCGTGTGCCAGGGCAGCAGGCGGATGGCCTTCTTCAGGAAGGTGAGCTCTGGGTGGTAGAAGCGGAAGACCTGATCCACCACGTGGGGCTGCAGCTCCACAGTCAGGCAGAGCACGGCGAGGGGCTTGCCGTTGCCTGCGCAGAACAGAACCTGCCGGGAGAGCAGGTGGCGCAGCATCGGGACCCACACGAGGGCTGTGGGCAGCTGCGTGCACGGTGCCTCCCTGGACGGACAGGGACGGGGTCCCCATGGGGTCCGCTCACGCCCACGAAGTGGGAAGGACAGGCGTGGTCAGATGCACGGGGTCTGCAGCCGTAGGTGCCCACCTGCGAGGACTGGCCCAGCACAGGGTCCACATGCTCAGACCACGCACGGCTGCCACTCCTGCCACTTCCCGGAGGGGAGGGACGTGCCAAAAAGACCAGCGAGAAAGGTCTGCAGCCCCAACTCCCCCGCCGACGCACCCGCTGCCTGCAGGCTGGGAGGATCTGGATACTAACCTCACCAGGTCCTCGTGGGTGGGAGCAGAGCATGTCCCCCAGAAGGTAAAAGGGGGCTGTGCTTAAACCCAAAGGGCCAGAAATACAAACTTCCTTTAAAAAAAAAGTTACTAACTAAAAAAATTTATTTGTCCAATACAGGTCCTAATTGGGAACACGATGCAGCCGGTGTCTTTATTCCAGGACTTGGCCAGCCCAGTGAGCTCTCAGGGCCCAGGACAGAGGGCGGCACACGGCCAACCCCAAGACGGATCACCCTTCCCACATCGGTTGGCGCCAAGCTAGGGCCCCCAGACAAACCTTCCACGTGGGAAAGGACGCTCTTGCACTTTGGTGAGTTTTATCGTGAAATCTTTTAGATGTGTAACGGGACCAATTACAACTGGGCAGCCACCCACGAGGCCACGTGGGCTTGGAACAGGCACCCGGTGCACACTGCCCAGCCTCTGCGCCCTCAGCACCCTGCCCGTCCGCCCCAGGGAGCCCCTCCTGAACTCGTCATCACCGTCCCCCATTTTTCTTCACCATTCTCCCCTCTTCGGGTCTTTAAGCGACCCACAGTGTTGGTTCTGCCTTCTTGGAGCATCACCTGAAGGCCACTGCCCCATGCGTCTCTTCCCACATCTGCTGGGAGGCGAGCCCCACCACTGCACCCTCATGCCTGGCAGCTGTGCCCTGACACTCCTGCCGGAATTTCACCGCTACGCTGGGACTTCAGCTCCACAATGACCGACCATTTATTTAGCTGTCATGCACACAGACACACACAGACACACACACAGACATACACTCCTCAGCTCTCTCTGCTCAGAAGGACCGGAAGCAAGGGCACCCCAGTCGTAATGAGCCCTCTCAGCACCCAGACTTCAGTTTCTAAACACCATTCTCCGCTAAAAGAAGCCTTAGATAAACGGCTGATTCCAGAAATGGGGCAGGAAAATGGAAGACGACTCTGGAACATCTTGTGCGCCAGGCACGAAGGAAGTGCTCCAAGAATGACAGGGACATGTCAAAAGGACAGAGGGGCCAGCTTGAAGCCGAAGCCGCCGGGACAAGATGAGCAGCAAAACAAAGAAAGACAGGAACAAATTACAAGCCACTGAATGAAACAGGAATTCATGGTCCATAACGCTGACAAACAAACTTCAGGAATGAACGGATGAAGGCAAAGTGCCGCCTCACTTAGAACAAGGAAGGAATGACGCAATCTGCAAGCCACCAATGGGCAACCGTCGCGCAAGAGTCATCAGTGAAGAAATTCTAAAAAGAATGTCTCTGTGTATAACTGGGCCACTTTGCTGTACAGCAGAGGCTGGCAGGACATCGTAAGTCAACTACACTTCAGTTTTAAAAAAAAAGAAGCATCGGTGGATATTAAAACGAGCAGCAGAAGTTGAATGAGGAGCAGGATACTCACAGAGCCTGAGTATCTCCTGACAAAACACTTCCCCGTTACTTTCTAATTATCAACTATAAAATACTTCTTAATTAATCTTACATTGAAGGAGCCCGGCAGACACCATCTTAACCAAGTAAGAGAGTTAAATTAACATCACTGGTAACAGAGCAAATCAACATTGTGTCTCTCCCAATAAGAGGTTATGAGAAAAGCACAGCAAAACGTCTGTGCTTTTCCTGCCCTGAATACACGGCCTGAACCCACCGACGAGCAAACACCAGACAAACCCAGACTGAGCGGCAGGTAGCAGGAATGACCTGTGCACTTCAAAAGTAGCGAGGCCGTGAGAGGCAAGGAAAGCTAGGGCGGGACCACCGGATGCACCGTGGGACGCTGGGTGGGTGAGGGATCCAGTGTTGGGATATCTGGTAAAGTGCAAGCGGGGTCTGTGATGAGATTGTATCAGTGCCGATTTCCTGATTTCCCCGGTTCTACTGTGGTTATGGAGCAGAGTGTCCTTATTTTCAGGACACAGGAGCTCTAAGTTTCATGGAACAATGGGGAAGTTTGTCCATAACTTATTCTCAAATTGTTCAGAAAAAAATAAGGATAAATATAGACACAGAATGATAAGGCAAATATAAAATGTCAACAACTGGGAAATCTGGGTAAATAATTCATGAGAACTCTTTGCACTATTCTTTTAACTTTTGTCTAAGTTTGAGAACATTTCAAAATAAAGAGCTGTTTAAAAAAAAAAGGCACAGGCGCTGACTTGAAAGGTATGGCCGTGGCCAGAGAGAGGACAGTTTTACAGCCCAGTGCCTGCCACACAGCAAATATAAAACCACGAGTTCATAATAAGACCCCCCAAAACTGACCATCTTTGGATGTTCCCAGGGCACAACTCATTATTTTTACAATTGATAAATAAAGGGAAAGAACCCAACATTTATCCTGACCTTCCGGTATTAAGTATCAATATATTCAGGGTAACCAAACGGCTGATGGGGGAAAGCTCTTCTTTATAGAAGAATCACAGCTAGTAAGTACAAGAACAGTGAGAGGATTTCACCGCTTTCCACCTGGTGGGATAACGGATGTGGGCAGTGGACCCTTAGCGGACACGTCAGCCACCATGAACAGCCACCGACTGTGGCCTCTGCACGTGAAGCCATGGTCGGCCCACAGAGGCCGGCCCACGCCCAGCGTCTCCACAGACAGAGCATTGGGGACAGCAGGCCCCGACTCCCACAAACCGACCGTGATAAGATGAGTGACCAGCATGGACTGGACATCGGGCTGTCCTGAGGATTTGTTACTAATTTGGGGGCAGTGATTCACGTAGCCAGGTTTTTGTTCTTTTTTTTTAAGTCCTTATCTGTTAGAGACACACGTTGAATAAGATATCTGGGATTTGTTTTAAAACTCCAAACTCATGTAAGGAAAAACGTATTAGCCTCTCAGATTTAATTTATAGCCCTAAATAAAGAGCCAACATATCCTTTAGACAAAGGCAAAGCTGTGGCTCCACATTTAAATAAAACACAGCAAATCTCCCCCGAGGATGGGGCTGTGGACACAGGGCTGCCAGGTCCTCAGTCTGCAACTGCACCGAAATCTGTCCCGGGGTGAGGGTGGGGGCGGCGGGCATAAAAGTGTTTCTGTTTTTACTTTCAACCTCCTATAAAAGGCATCTGTCCCCCAAACAAACAAACAACAACAAGAAAACTTCAGAAATTCCTACAAAACGACAGTGTCCCAACCTCCCCTAAGGACATCCCATCGGCAGGCAGGGGGTTGAAAAGTGTGCCCTGCAAACAAGCCGCCCCTGAGGTGGCAATGGGACTGAGTCCTATTTACCATTAGTAACAAACAGCAGAACCCATGACGCGCTTCACCTGGTCCTCTCACAAGACCCCTGGCTGGCACTGCAAGACCTCGGAACATCGGATGGGCGGTCTGCCCCCCTACCTTGGCGTGTTTCGTGGGCATCGTGCTGGACTTACAAGGTGACCCAGCGTCCGTGTCCTTCTCGAGTCTCAGCTCAGCAGAGGCCTGCGAGAAACCAGGGGGCCCCCAGGTCATGAGATGGAGGCCCAGGGTGACAGGCACTTCTTCCTACCCGTGGGGCCTCCACGTGTAGGAACGGCCGCCGCCCTGGGCCCAGGGCTCCGGGGTCTCGTTTACACTCAGAGTGAACCCCAGGCGGCTGCTGTTATTAACCGGCCCACAGCCCCAAAGAGGAAGCGGAGGCCGTGTGAGCTGTGGGTGGCGGGGCGGGGGGGGTCAGGTCCCGTAACCCAGCTCCACCCGAAGCCAGAGGTCTGACACCTTCATCGCGGTCCTGATGACCTCTTGCCCCAAAAGTGCATCCAAAGAGCCTGCACTGAAACCTGTGAGCCTCTCACGCCTGTCTCAGTGATGACCACTGCCCTACAGAGCTGACCTCACAAGGTCAGGAAGAAACGCGCATGCCGCGTCCGCCCTACCAAAGCACGTGCTCGCTCGCACCCTGACGTGAAACCCCAGAGTCTTTGAGGTTCACGTCGGGGAGCAAACGCTACATGAGAAGTGGGCAAACAGTAGTAACCGGGGAGTTCAGAAAACACTAGCTCTTCTGAGGTTTAAGAAAGGCTCTTCTACCAGTTTAGCAAAGAGACTGAAGAGGAGGTGGTCCAGCCTCTCCTGAGCCCAGGTGAACCACGAGGCCACTGGGCACAGTGTAGGTGCCAGGACGTGTGGAGAGGCAGGTGGGGCGGGGGACGGCCGAAGGCTAACCCTCCCACTGCACGGGAGGAGGCCCCCATCTCCCACGTTACTTGGCAAATGGGCCTCCCCGGTGCCCAGCCAGCCCCCTCGGCAAATGGCCTTCCCCACCTGCACCGAGGCCCGCGGACCCGCAGAGAAGGTCTGGAACTTGAAGGGGATGTGGACCATCTCCTGGGGGCGTAGGAAGAGCTGGGGGGCCAGGCTGCCCCGCGGGTGGAACATGTCCTCCTCCAGGGGCGTGTGCAGGCCAGCCAGCTCTTTGAAGTACCGCCACTCCCGACCGTCCAGGATGAGGCTGGAGGGAGGGGAGACGGCGCTGGGCACAATGTCCTTCCCAGTCGGTCCCAGGACCCGAGGGGGCGCCCCACCCTCCCACCTGAGCTCAGCGCTGTCAATCGAGATGGTCACGGTGTGCTGCGTGTTGTCGGGGTTCCTGAGAGCGAATTCGAAGAACTCGGCGGCACCCAGCGTGGCACGGATGGTGTGCCGCGTGGTGATGGCCATGCTCAGTGCGCTGGCAATGCTCTCGGCCTTGGTGCGCTCCCGGTAGGCGGCGATGAGCTGCAGGTCCCGAGCGTGCTGGGCACGGATGCTCTGCTGGGCCTGCGGACACAGGGGCCGAAGCGGGGCCACGGTCCCGGGGCGCCCTGCTGCTTGGGGGCTGTTCTCTGGCCCCTTCCCCACCTGCCCCAAACACCACATCTCCTTGGAATCACCACCGCCCCCCCCCCCCCCACCGACACGGGGTCAGTTGGGAATGGCCACCTACAGCTCTGGGGGACAGGGAATGGGGCTGCCCATCTGCAGCACCCCGGCTTCCCTCTGCCCACAGGTGATGTACCCGTGGAAGGAGGGCTCTGCCCGCATGCCCCCGAGACTCCAACGACCCACCTGGGCACACTGGGAATTAAGAGCAGAAGCTACCAATAAAAGAGGAAAGAATGGTCCCCAAACTAAGGCAGGTGACCAGCTCACCGGCCAGGCCTCCGGTGTGACAGCGGGAGTCCTGTCTGCGAGCAGAGTCCCCAGGAGGGGCTGTGGCCGGGCATGACTGACCGCAAGCTGGGCCAGGGTCCAGACCCAGGCACGCTGTCTTGGTGGGCTCAGCGTGGGTCCTTCATTCACCTCCTTCTTCCAATGCCTTATGTTTCAATGGGCTTGGCCACCCCACATGTGTTCTAGAGGCTGGGGACAGGCTTATCTTTCTCGGGTGCCTTGCAGTAAAAAGCGAGGCCCGTCGGAGGCTGCTTTGCAAGCCCAAGACCTAGAAGGCATATGCCCACGTGCTAGGGAGGCAGCTGGGTGCTGAGGGCCTCCAAAAGCAAGGAGGCCCAGGCATCTGAAGGCCTTCGGACTCTAACTCAGAAGGTGAGGACCAAATCTGACCTCTCACTTAAATTGTTTTGGAGACTGACTTTCCAATATCCAAAACTTTGGCCTTTCCCCAGCAGGGGAATTGAAGCTGGGCCTTTAGTTTCTCCCTGGGGATTTAAAAACGGGAGGGTGGTCATGTTGACATCTGAGGCCTCCCTATGTGGGCGTTTTATGATCAGAGCTTCTCGGCGGGATGGAGCCTCTACCAGGCTGGGCTGGGCAGCACAGCCAGATGTAATTTAGGGTGAGAAACAGACAGAGCTCGGCTTTTCAACCTCGACTTGAGACAGCGGGTTGTTCTGACCTGCCAAGGACACAACCTGTATTGCCCTGGGACGAGGGCTCTAGGGGACAGGCCACATGGAGGTGGGCACAGGACTGGCCCGTCACACTGACCACCCGGGCGGGCACCGTAACAGCCACTCCCTGGTTTTCCGCAGGCCTGGTGGGTAAAAGCCACAGGCCGAGACAGTGTGGCCCCAGGGCATCAGGTGCCCACACGGCCCCTGGCCAGGTGGAAAGGCTGGAAAGAAGAATCCACCTGTGGGGTCACCTGGCATGACCCAGGTTGTGTGAGGCTGCCGTTAACCGCAGGCTCAGCCTCGTACAGACGCGAGCCAATCCTCCAGCAACAGCTTTACCGATGACTAGAGCCACCAGTGAAACAGAGCTGATGTTTTGGTCTCTTTCTGCCATAGACCTGTCTTCTTTCTTAATTCAAAACCCATGCAGGCAGAGGTGATGACACGTATTGGACCGCTCAGACCCCAAGAGGCAGCAATTTGCACTGTGGTCCCGTGACAGGTCCAGGGATGGGCAGGGAGACCCGTGGGCCAAGTGCTGGCATTTCTGGAAAGTAAAGTCCTCTCTTCCATGGCACTTGGCATGTTTTGACAACACGGAACGTGGGACTAGTGCCACCAATTTGCTAGCATGAGGGGCAATCCCGGAGCTGCTGGGGTGTCCCTGTAGAGGGTACGCAGAGGAGAGAGGACGCAGGGACTGACCGCTGTCGCTAGGGCAGCCGCCGTCCTGAGCACTGCACACAGGTTAAGCCGAGTGACCCTCACAGGGAGGCTGTGACTGTCCCAGGGCACCGCAGGGATTCCAAAGCAGGTGTCAGCCCCACACTCTGTGCTCCTGGCCCCAGGCTCACCACCTCCCCCAGGAAACCCCAAGACCCTCAGCCTCCCTCAAATCTGACCATCAGGGAGAGAGAGCTGCACCCCAGCTGCCCTCAGCCTCCCCCCCGCACAAGAAGTCACACACAGTTCCACACCCTCATTACGCGTGTGCAGGGCCAGCCGGGGCACAGCTCCTGTCGACTCTCTTCCCAAGGACCCACTGATTTCATAGAACTCCCATCCCTTCTTCAAAGAAGGCTAAAAAGCTCTGGAGAGAGACTACCGCATATCTGATACATCAAGTTACTTTCACCTCAAAATTCTCCAGGGCTACGAACCCAGGAAATCATTACAATTTAGTGGAAATTTTTCTTGTATTTGGAAATCCAATTACTTCCAAGCTCACGGCTGTATTCAAAATGAGGGTTCTGAGCTGTTGATTTCTCTATTAGAACATATCAGGGCTTCCCTGGTGGCGCAGTGGTTAAGAATCCGCCCGCCAATGAAGGGGACACTGGTTCGATCCCTGGTCCAGGAAGATCCCACATGCTGCAGAGCAACTAAGCCCATGTGCCATACTACTGAGCCTGCACTCTAGAGCCCGCGAGCCACAACTACTGAGCCTGTGTGCCGCAACTACTGAAGCCCGCACGCCTAGAGCCCATGCTCCACAAGAGAAGCCACCGCAATGAGAAGCCCGCGCACCGCAACGAAGAGTAGCCCCTGCTTTCAACTAGAGAAAGCCCACACGCAGCAACGAGGACCCAACGCAGCCAAAAATAAAAAAAAAATAAATTAAAAAGAACATATCAAATAACAGGAAACTAGCCAAATTAATCATAATAACAACGATGCTAACAACAACACCAGCAGCTGTTGGACTGAGGACTTGCCGTGTGCGGGGCCCAACCACCTGGACGCGGGAACCAATTGTGTCCCCCCCGGGTGACAGATGGCGGAGCCTCAGAGGCTGCACAGGAGGGAGCAGCCTGGGTGCACCGTGGCCGGGGAGGAGGCCTGCCCCAAGCCCAGCCCACGGCCGGCCTCCCCTCAAAGCGTCCTCACAGCCACAGCGCTGCTCCTCGGCCAGCAAGACTCTGCCGCCCTCTGCCGGGGACCCGCTCGCCCAGCCGGCTGTCTGGGCTCAGCGGCCATGGCTCACGGGCCCGGCCATGGCTCACGGGCCCAGCCGCTCGGCGGCATGTGGGATCTTCCCGGACCGGGGCACGAACCCGCGTCCCCTGCATCAGCAGGTGGACTCTCAACCACTGCGCCACCAGGGAAGCCCCCTGAATGGTCTTTTGCTTGTTGCTTTATTTCTGTCTCCCTCCCTCCCTCCACGGCGCCCCTGAGGGTGGGTCCTTGCCCACCTCTGTGAGCCCCAGGGGAGGGCCGGCCACTGCCTGTGTCTGCCAGGCCATGGGCACAGGCCTGGCCCCTGAGAAGGACGGCGTCTGTTCAGACACCCACCTGCCTCAATGGAAAGGATCCTAAGGCCCCTGTGGCTTCCTTATCCCGCAAACAGCCATTTCTTAGGGTCTTATTTAGATTTTTAGTCTAAGGTGGGAATTCTGGCAAGATCGATCACTCTGACAACCCATGATGTAGAAGTTGTCATGGCTCTGCTCCCCAAACCTGGGAGCCCTCAGAATCTCCTTCGGAGCTTTCTTAAAAGCCTAGGCTCCAAGGACGCTCCCCCCAACCAATGGAGGGGAGCCCAGGAGTCAGCTTTTATCCAAAGCGCGCCGGTAATTCTGGCCTGAAAACTTCCCTCGGTGGCTGAGAGGTCGGGTCTCATGCTCTGTAACCAGGACGCGGCAGGAAGATGAGAGCCCGCAGGCAAGGGGAGGGGGGAGGACGGGGCTGCTCCCGCAGTGTTCCCGAGGACGGGGGCCGAGCCTCACCAGCGCGCCCGGCCCGCAGCGGCCAGGCTCCGCTCCGCGCTCCCGCAGGCGCACAGCCCTCATGCGCTCCAGCTTGCGCCTGCGCACGGCGTCCCCCTCACGGCCGGCGCCCTGGGGCTGCCGCGTCCCTTGCCACGGGGGCGTGAAGAGCAGGGCGGCCAGCTCACTGTCCACGTCGGCCAGCTTCTGCGCTTGGACCACATTTTTCACTGCTGTAAGGTTCAAAGGGAGGGCCAGAGGTTAAAGGTCAGAGTGTTTATGTTCTCTAAGCAGCCACGGCTCCACGCCCTCCAGAGCCAAGCCTCAAGCTTTTCATAAACCCTCAGAGGCTGGTAAAGGTGGAAATGACGCACCCTGCCCTCCACGGCATCCCTCCCTTATCACATAGAAGGGATTCTGTCTCGGTGCTTAGATACAAATGTATTAGTGCCCACTAGGGGGTCTGCTAGGGAAAAGGTCAGCGTTGCAGAAGCTCAGGCTCTCAGGATTCCCCAGACGCCCTCGCCCAGGACCTGGCCCCTGCTCACCTCCAGCCCCCCCAGCGAGCACCCCCGATGCCCAGCACACCGTCCAGGCTCTCAGGCACGCTGTCCTGTCAGGTCCTCAAACCCCCGCTGGGTGCGGGTTATCAGGAGGCCCGAGCTCAGATCAGGAATCGGGGGCTCCAGTGATCTGTGCCCTGAGGCCTCGGGCCAGCCGGGGTGGGTGGATCCCAGAGCTTCTCCTCTCTGCACCCGGCTGCCTCTGGCTGGCTGGGCCCCTAGAGCACCATCTCCTTCAGGGGCTTTACTCGAAGCCTAGACCCACAGGACAGCTGTGTAGCCGACAGACAGAAGCCACGATAGGCCAGGCCCCGGCAGGCCGGAGAGCTATTTTCTCCCTCCCACCACTGGCTGTGCCACTGGCATGCACACGTGGCACCTGCCACGTCACAAGCTGGCACGTGAGATTCCCGGACAATCAGTAAACCCAGCACAGGCGGCAGGTGAGAGGGAGCGCCCCAACTTAGCACCTTGTCCTTCCTTCAGGCACCCCCAGAACCACGGGAAGTGACCGCGAGCCTGAACTCCGCCGGCTGGACCCCACTCCCCGTCCTCGAGTATCTCTGCCTCCTGCTGATGTGCTCCACGTGGTGGTGAAGCAGCTTCCCCTCACTTGCCGCCTCTTCTTCCATCACACGTAAACAAGGGCTACTTCCAGGTTCTTCGGGTGCCGTGAGATGGTGCAGATGTCTCAAGTGGCCACCCCAAAACAGCACTTTTCGTGTGTCTGGGGTCCAGCTCCATGGGAACGGAAGCTCCAACCTGGATCGGGCTCAAGCAGCCCGAGGCCCCCGGTCCCGAGGGGAGGGGCCAGGGTGGGAGACGAGCAAGGCTGGGGGGTGATCAACTGGCTTGTGTGTTCAGACTGCATCACCCCGACCGTGGGGGTGATGGGACCGTGAGGGACCACACTGCTGAAGCCAGGAAGCATCCTGCGAAACTCGGCACAACTTCCCGCTTCCGGAACCTTGCCCGGGGGGTGGAGACACGGCTTCTGGTGGAGTGCCTGGCCCTCTGGTTTTGACCAAAATAGGGATTGGAAGGCTGATGACTCCAGAGGCTCTGAATCCCTCAGCAAACCCTCACTGTCACAACTCCCCACGCTGCCCAGAGGAGCCCCCGACCTGCCGGGCCCCAAGCCGTGGGTTTCACAAATCCTCTCGCACCTGTCCCGGGGGCGGGGGGGGGGGTGCGGATGGGAGGCACTCCCTGCTCCGTGGAGCCAGCTCTCCATCCATTCTCTTGGTGGCCAAAGGGATCAGCTGGGGATGGGGAGGCACTGGCCCCAAAGCAGGAAATCCAGATTCTAGTCCAAGTTCACGACCCTTAACCACACAACCGGCCATGTCACCTGACCTCTGTGTCTCAGTTTTTTCAACATTAAAATGAGGAAGCTGGTCCGGAACAGAATCTCAGCCTGCCGGGCTCACGCAGCATGGACCCCTTTGAGCATCTGAATGTACCTGGGCTGCTCTCCCGGGGAAGACGTACGAGGACCCATAAAGTTTGGGCTGGAGTTTCAGGGGACTCGTGGGATTCTGGAGACCTTCCAAGATGGCACCAAAGGCCTCCCAGTCCTGCCCCCCGCAGCTCTGGAATTCCCACCCAGGGCACAGGTTCAAGACCAACAAAGTCAAGGACCGTCAACACAAGACGCTCATGGCAGTTTCCAATCCACGTGAGATGACCTGCAACCTCTGGGGGCTGCTCCTCAAAGGGCACCTCCCACTTTTCATTCCAATGACAAGTATTTTACATTCAGGTCTGGGGGTTCATTTGAAAGGGGACGGAAAAACTTCCGTGTTATGCGATATTTTCACAAGCCCAGGTGTTTATCTCCCAAGCTTCTCTTCTCCCCAACATGGGGAGTTTCAAATTAGTTTTTAAAAAACAGCCTATGTTCATCCCGACCTTTTCCTCCCGTCCCCTTCCCCTGGGGAGAAGCAGCTACCCGAAAACAAATGCCACTCCTAGGACTGTAATCTCCACCAAGTAACACCGGCGGCTTCCCCAGGGCCCAGCCTAGAGAGCGCTGGGCTGACGAACGTGGTGACTCGACGTGGCCTGCAGGTCACTGAGCCGGAGGCGGAGCCACGGCTCGGGCCCCCAGATCCAGAGGGCAGGGCCCCACGACACAGGTGCACACGTGTGCTCCTGCACACGCACACACGTACACGCACGCACGCACACGCAGCCCCCCGCCTCTCGCTCTGCCCCACCGCCCGCCCACCTCGCCGAGCACAACCCCCAGCCTCCACCCGTAGGCCCCTCGGTCTCTCCACTCACGTCTGGGAGCCCCGGGCGTGAGAAGACCACCTCCCGAGAAGCCGGTGGCTCCGTCATTCGAGATGACCCGTGATCTGGAAGGTGGCAGTGAGCTGGGACTTCCCACTCTCCGTTCACACAAGTGACCTGAACGAAAAACACCCCCCGCCCCGCGCGAGACATAAATACCAGCACAGAGTCGATGACACTCACCCGGATCCCCACCCACACCCCACTTTCCACTCTCAGGTTGGAGTTCGTTTTGCAGCAGAGAAACGGCGGGTGGGCAGAGGCACGTTTCCTTCGAGCTCCCTGCTCTCCAGGTCCACACTCTCCTCTGTCTGAGCAGCAGTCTGCTTTCCCACCACGAGTCGGGGCTCGAGATGCTCAGGGCAGGTCTCCAGGGGGCCCGGCCCCAGGCTCTGGGATGGTCGCAGACTCTCCTGTCAGGCCCTCGAGTGTCATGCTGTTCCAAGAAGGCCTTTGTGCCCTTCTGCAAACGTCTGTGCCCAAACACGCCTCTGGGGAGACACCCTGAGAGCCCCGGTACCTGACTGTGAGCCGGGGGTCAGGGCAGCCTGCCCTCCCCAGGAAGGCCTCACGGGAGACCTGCAGATACAGTGGCAGCGGAGCTCCCAGGGGAGCCGTGGTCACACACACAGCCAGGATCACGGGGTCAAAGAAAGGAAAGGGGCTCTTGGGATCTCTAAATGATGAATGACCCCGTAAAGCCTCAGAAGAAGCTGGCAAAAAGACAGCATCAAAAAGCTCGCCTGAGGGCTTCCCTGGTGGCGCAGTGGTTGAGAGTCCGCCTGCCGATGCAGGGGACACGGGATCGTGCCCCGGTCCGGGAGGATCCCGTGAGCCATGGCCGCTGAGCCTGTGCATCCGGGGCCTGTGCTCTGCAGCGGGAGAGGCCACAGCAGTGAGAGGCCCACGTACAGAAAAAAAAAAAAAAAAAAAAGCTCGCCTGAGCCGAGAAGCCGCCAAGCACGAGGACGGCCCTCTCCCACAGAAAGAGTCACAGGAGACCTGGGCGTGGGTGACAGATGCCTGGATCCGCGGCCTCGCACTTGGCCGCGGCTGTGAATGCAGAGGCGGGGCCCCATCCGGGCAGGCGCCGACCCTGCCTCTGTCACCCTGAAGGCCTGCACAGCATCACCCCACCTGCTGGCCCGCGCCTGCCACTCGCTGCAGAACAACCAGTTTTAAAAAGAAACAAAAGCCACGACACTTTGTTCAAGAACTGCAGAATGTACAGAGGAAAGCACAGCGCTGCCACGTCGTACAAGTGTGCCGCGCGCAGCATTGGTCCTCTGCCTCACAGCCTCCCTGTCTGGGTATCTCAGGCCCCTTCCCGCGAGCTTATCTCTCTCTTGCAGGCAACGTATGAAAATGACAATTTAAGATAACGCATAATGGAGCTTAATCTTTCTTCTGAAGATAAGATTTTAAAACCTGGAGTCACTGCGCATTTGTGGGCTGGTGAATTAAAAATAAAAATAACCAACACAATCTTGGAAGCAGAATGCTTCTAGCAACTCCCCTCAGTCGTAGGAGCTTTTGAATAATGCCTGCTTCTCACACACAGCTCATTTATTTCTCCAGAACCTAATTGAGTTTTGCCGTTTCCATATTGTCTGTTTTCCAGGCTGCCCGGGATCCTACATTTGTAAACAAGGGAGCAGAAGCCTCAGACCTGGCTTAATGAGCTCCGCGCTCACGCCTGCTGTTCCGTCCCAGCCCCGCCTGCCCCATGCTGTCGGCACAGGTGGAAAGGGCCCATGGGGCTCAAGGTCTAAAATCAGGCTGGGTTGTAAGGAATGGAAAATTCCCCAATAAAACGACAGAGAGGTTTGAGTCGAGAAACTTCAGATGGCTTGGTGTTGTCCCGCTTTCAATCCTTCCTCAGTCCCCTCGAGGGGGATGGAGTGGGCTTGTCACTAGCCCCACGAGGGCTCACACTGGCCTCTGCCCTGAGGCGGGCACAGGCAGGTATGCCCAGCCTAACGTCCCCTGTCCCATCAGGGTCCTCTGTGGAGCCCCCAGAATGTCCAGGCAGAACCATCCCAGCCACACCCAGCCCCAGCCCCCTGCCCACGTGGAAGGAGGACTGGGGCCTTCCTCGGCATCTCTTACGAGCAGCTCTTGGGACACCATCTGACGTAAGGTCAAGGTGCTCGGCTCTGAACAAGCACGTCCCTCTGCCCCTCTGTTCCCAAGCTGTGTGGTGCGGAAGTTTAGGAACAGTTCTCTCTTCTCTCCTCCCCAATGAGGCAGTGCTATGAGCTGAAACTCCAGATGAAACTCTCTCCCGAAACCAGTCATTTGAGGATCGTCACAGCGATGCCCCATGGATAGTACCAGAAATAAAACGTGGGCAAGACGGAGACAGCTAATAACACCAAACCCCGACCAGAAATCAGGAACACCAAACAACTGGTGCCAGGGCAGGCTCAGTGGTCGGGGGAAGATGCTCGGCGGTCAAGGGCAGATGCTCGGTGGTCAAGGGAAGATGCTCGGTGGTCAAGGGAAGATGCTCGGTGGTCAAGGGAAGATGCTCAGCGGTCAAGGGCAGACGCTCAGCGGTCAAGGGCAGACGCTCAGTGGTCAAGGGAAGATGCTCAGTGGTGAAGGACAGTTGTTCAGTGGTCAAGGGAAAGTGCTCAGTGGTCAAGGGCAGACGCTCGGTGGTCAAGGGCAGATGCTCGGTGGTCAAGGGAAGATGCTCAGTGGTCAAGGGAAGACGCTCAGAGGTCAAGGGCATACTTAGTAGTCAAGCTAATGAGAGCTCTTCTGAATTCCTACTGAGTGCTGATGCCCACGACGTGACCACTGTCCTGAGGGGGCTCATATCCCAAATGGGAAGAAGAGTAGCCACCCAGCAACAAGGGCAAAGCTGCCAGGGACTCTTACCCACATTAGCCAAGGTCAGGTGCAGCCGGCCCTTCACCACCGTGTGGACGTTGATGGGCTTGACGCAGCCAAACCTGGTCACGTCTCCACTCACCACCATGGTGTCCTGTTCGTGCTCTGTCGCCACGACCTCAAGCTCATGCGAGACCTGAACGGCTGGGCGCCCCTGGCGGAGGAGGTGCTGCGGAGGAGAAAGGACCGGTCAGAGGGCGGCCGAGGCAGGGGCTATCTGCTTCCGAAAACCCAAGTCCCTGCTGTCGGGTCTTTCCCCAAAATCCTTATTAACAAAGTGCATCCCGATTCACCCACTGAGCAAACCCCAGGGATGCACAAGTGGGCCTGGCAGCCACCTGCGTGGAGCCCCCTGCACACGGAGAAGATGAGAACACGGCACAGAACAAGGGGGGATGCTGAGGAAGCCCAGCTCCGCGTTGGCGGGAGCCCCGAGGAGCCTCCACTGGGCCCCTCAGGACGAAGGTGTGCCTCCAGGCAGGGGGAGGGCACGCCAGGCCCGGGCGGGACACAGGGGGCTTCAGTGTGGCAGAAAGGCGGGCAGCAGGTGCGAGGAGGGGCCGCGGGGCGGACGGAGCTGGATCAAGAGGGTCCTTTCCGACCCCACTCTTCTCTGCTAATCAAGTTTAACCCTTCAGAACCCTCCTGAGCCCAAGAGCGAGTGGGGCCGGCCGGGAGGGAGGGCTGGGCCCCTTCTCCTGCGAGGCCCAGGCACGTCACCAGGCCTCTTGACCGTCACGCGTAAATGGAAGTGCGGGGCCACGTTCAGGTCCTGCTTCTGGAATTCTGGCCCTGTCCCTCCAGCACTTGTCCTCTGCCTGTCTCTGGGGTGGACACGCCCAGACCAGATCCCTCCTGAGCGGGTCTGGGGCTTCCAGCTCCGGAGACCCTGCTTGCTCAGCAGCGCTTGTCCACATAACGCCAACACGTTCACGGGCCAGGAGCCTCGGCAGCCAGACGGGGTGAAGACCCCTCCAGAGGGTGGCCAGTCAAGGCAAGGAGCGACGCCCGGCTGCCCCAGGAGCAGTGATGCCAATAAAAACAGGGTATCGCGTCTCACCTAGGAAACTGCAGAGGTTTTTTTCCCACCCTGTAAAGGGTGGGAAAGCAGGCGCCTTGGTCATCTTCCGGGAAGAGCACCGTGCCGGGCCCCTGGGCCCCCTGCCCGAGGCTCCGTATTTGTGCACCCGTGACTTGGAAACGCGGCTTTGGGGCGTTCTCATTTGGGGAGAAGATGATGGAGTCAGACCTAGGCTGAAAGCCTGGTCCCAGCACGACCCGGGGCTTCGGCTCCATTGCTGGACACGGGGATCAGGGCAGCAGTCCCAGGGCCGGGCTGAGGACACCGCAGCAGAGCGGGGGTGCAACCAGGCACCGGCAGCGACCACCACGAGATCCCAACGATGCTGGCGCTGTCACCGCTCAGGAAATGAGCTGGAGGGGTGAGCCAACATGACCCCAGGATGTTCCCTGCAGTGTTTCCACCAGGACAAGGCGCTTAATTGTCCAGCAACGGGGGACAGTGCGATGAGCTGTGATGCGTCTGGAAACGCAGGAAATAGCCACAGAAGGCCACGTAAGCACCTTGACAGCTCAGGACCTGGACTTACACAAATTTTCCATCTTTTCTACATAGATGTTAAAGTGAAGACTTGCTTATTTTTAGAAAGTAAAATTCCATTTTATTTAAACCACTTCTGTGTCAGTAAACCGGAGAGCACTTGTCAAAGGGGCTCTTCATGGAGGATGAGATCAAATAACCCCTCCATGCGCTTCGCTCGCCCCTCCCTCCCCTCGCCTCGCCCCGCCCCTCCTGCCTTTCACCTCACCCCTCCCTCCCTCTTTCTATTCATCCATTCTCAGCCATGCCCTACCCACGGTGGCCTAGGACTGTGCTGGGGAGGGGTCAGTGGCCATCCCATTCCCACCCTCCATGACATCACTGGCCAGTGTAGGAGACAGACGTGCCATATCCATGACGACCTGGGGGGGCCTGAGGAGTGAGAACAGCAGCCGACGCCTGCTGAGTCCTCACCAGCTGCGACCCCGCCCCATAACTCTTTGCACGCTGCCCCCCGGCTCCCTCCACTGTCCTGAGGGCCTCAGCCCCTCAGGGAAGGGCCCCGAGCCCCAGTGGATGGGACAGTTACAGCCCGGGTCAGCCACCAGAGGAAGGGAGGGACGGAGGAGCAGGCGGCCCCCAGAGGATGGGGGGCACGGGGCCGGGGCCGCTGCAGTACAGGAGCCACGAGATCCTCGCAGGCGGGGTGCTGAGGGGCAAGGGGGGACGGGACCAGATCTGCAGGCCTCAGTGACCAGCCACGCAAGGCTCAGGAAGGGAAACCAAGGGGGCCCCTGGCTGGAGTCCAGAGGGAAATAGCTGTGTGGGATGAAGGAAAAGTGAATGAAGGTCAGAGAGATTCCAGAGCTGCAGCGATGGTGCTGTATCCTCTCCCCCGTCCACCTCAAGGCAGGGAGGAAAACTCTCGGGACAGCATGTCGGCAAGTGGATGTGGTCCAGTGCCTGGCCCAGAGGCTGCCATGTGACCCCACGTTGACCCTCTGGGGTCCTGGTCACACGAAAGGGAAGGTTTGGGGAGAAACCCTGGGAAGAAAATTGAATTAAGGCACGGACTTCAGTTTTAGAATATGAGGAGAATGGGAAGCACAGTTAGAAAACGAATTAGCTTCTGATTCTAGTTAGAATGAGAGAAGCACAATTCATGGAACTGAGAACAGGCATCAGGAAACATTTTCCCACCCCATCATTCATTCATCCTGTCCTCCGTCCTGAGGGCACACCTCTGATGGACCGGCCAGGCTCTTGGTGAACAAGCCTGATCCCGAGCTGCTCTCAGGAAACATCCATCTTCACCGACAAGGGAGCAGAGGTGACGTTGCCTGGTGGGTCGGTTCACAGGAGGAACTGATAACTGGGCAGATGCACCCTAGCATGATCGAGCTTAGACTCTGTGAACATCCTTTCCTTTGGGGAAGGAGAGGACTCGGCAGTGTCTTGGATTTGTGAACCAAGAAGCCAGGCCCCTGGACAATGCCCAGTGCTGGGCGACGACCCACACTGCTGGGCGACAGACCTCACAGAAAGGACCGCGGGGAAACGTTACCTTCATCTGAACGGCGGCGGATCCGACGAGAAGCAGGGAGTCTCCATCCCAGATGTCGATCTGCAGGGTCTGCATGGCCAGGTAGCGGGCAAACCAGGGCTGCTCCCCGGGTCTCAGGAATCCAGGACCCACCAGGTACTTCAGCTGAAAGCCCGGAGACCCTGTGCAAAGAGGCCCCAAATGCGCCCAGAAGTAATTGGAATCATTTATCACCTTTACACTTGGAGGAGTTTCTGCTCTGGTCATGATGACTAATTTCTGCTTCTGTCAGAGTTACAGCTTAATAAATACATTAATCAAAACATTATAAAATATCTAAATTAACAACATGAAGAGTGGTGTTCAGAAGACTACATTTCTTTCCAATGTATACAATAAGCTCCTCCCCAAATAAGACTGACGGTTTTTACCAAGTCCTAGTGAAACAGTCTATGCTGGATAAGGACAGATGCCCCGACGGGCCGGCCAGGGAGTATGACTCTGGGCGCACAGGATTTAGGGAGAAATGCTGTCTACATCTTCTGTCAAAACCGGGTGGTCACCAGATAAAGAAGATGCGGTACATGTACACAGTGGAATAGTACTCAGCCATAGAAAGAGAATGAAATGATGCCATTTGCAGCAACACGGATGGACCTAGAGATGATCATACTAAGTGAAGTAAGTCAGACAGAGAAAGACAGATATCACGTGATATCAATGATATGTGGAATCTAAAATATGACACCAGTGAACTTACCTTCAAAACAGAAACCGGCTCACAGACACAGAGAACAGACTTTGTGGTTGTCAAGGGGGAGGAGGGTGGGAGAGGGACGGAGTGGGAGTTTGGGGTTAGCAGATGCAATCTATTATATACAGAATAGATAAACAACAAGGTCCTAGTGTAGAGCACAGGGAACTATAGTCAATATTCTGTGACAAACCGTAATGGAAAAGAATATGAAAAAGAATGTATATATGTACAACTGAATCACTTTGCTGTACAGCAGAAATTAACACAACATTGTAAATCAACTCTACTCCAATAAAATTCTTTAGAAACCGGGGTATTCACACACAGGAGCATGGAGAGCTCAAACTGAGACGGAGTTCAGCACACGGTGCCTAGGCCACCCCGATGCCTCCCGCCCCAAAGCGCCCAGGAGCCCCACAGAAGCACAGGCCTCTCCAAGGTCGCTCCTGGTGCCAGGCTTATCACTACGAGACAGGAGACAGACTGCAGCCCCCGCCTTCACCTTTGCGAAGTGGCATCACCATTAATCCTAAATTGGCAAAGATGTCATTGAAGTCACCATTAGTTAAAGTGCAGGGACAGCAATGCAGGGGAAACACACTGAGAACAACATTTCTGCCCTTTCCGTCAATAACATACCAGTATTTACGTGGCCCCGCTGAGCAGAACCCTAACCCCAGGGAGGAAGGCGGACGTTTGCTCCGCAGCCCAAGCGGCCCCGGGCAGGGGCCCTCTCGGCGCCTGCCCACACGGCGCCCTCTCCGCTGTCCTCAAGGCCAGGACAGTGCGGTCGGCGGGAGCAGTGAAGCAGGTCCGGACGGGACCCAGCTCGGGGCGCGGGGGGAGGGCCCCCGGTGGGCCCAGGGGATACAGAGCAAGGACCGGCGGGGCCCTGGCTCCCGCCACGGCTGGAGCGCTGACAGAAGCGCCCTCCAGGATGGAGGGACAGGCAGCAGCAGCACAAAGACCACGGGAGGGGCTGGAGTGACGCTGCACGCGGCAGGCCAGGCCCCAGTATCCCAAGTCACAGGGCTCGGCCAAGGTCACACGCCACCCCGGCCCCCAGCGGCCAGGTCTGAGAAGTACGCGGCCTGCGGTACCTGATCAGTCTCCCGACACCCACCCTGAGGCTGGCTCATCCAGGCACAGTGAGGACTGGAATGAGGACCGGGGAATGAGGAAGGTCGAGCTCGCAGCACCGAAGGCAGCGCCCACCTGCTGGGTCCCGCTGGGCTGCAAGGAAGGGGCAGTGGCGGCACCGGCCTCTGATGTGGGCCAGACCGCCGGCTCCAGGTGCACATGGACATGACCGTGTGGGGCGACCCCCAAATGACACCCACAAACACCCTTCCCTGGGCGCCCTGCACACTCACCCCCAACACCTCCAGTCCCACAGAGCCTCCACCCGGACTTGCACTCGCACCTGAACGCAGTAGGTCCCAGCTGGACCCCGCGTCTTCCTCCCCAGCCAGCTCCCCCTCGCGTCACCCCAGAGTGCCGCCCAGCACCGCGTCCTCCCGACGCCCTGGCTGGGCTCCATCACCACCACATCCCGTCAGCTGCCGGGTCCCCTCGATACGACCATTAATTCACACGCGGCAAATGTCCCAGGCCCTGTGTGGGGTCATGTGGCAGGACAGGATGGACAGGGTCCCTGCCCTGATGGAGCTCACGGTCTCGGGGGGACACTTTGAGCCCGGAGCTGACAGTGTGCTGAGTGTCGCACACGGGGGCCATCCTGGTCTGGGCACAGTCCAAGGCCCCTCATGCTGGACCCTCCCAATTCCTCCCCACTGTAGGCTCGGACCCCTTTGCTCCTGTACTGACTCCTTGGTGGCCTTCCCTCAGGTCCAGGCCCCCCACAGTCCATCCCATGGCACTGCCAAAGCGTCCACAAAAGGAATCCTGCGTCGTCTCCATCCCATTCAAAAACCTGCAGTGGCGCTGACCACTGACTCCTGGGGGTAGTGGTACCACCCCACAGGGTCTGCCCAGGCTCCCCGGCTTACCTCCCTCACCCCTTCACAGACGCCGCCCAGCCCAGCTGGGGTCCCTGCTGCACCTCAGTCCTGCCCCACCGCCACGGCCAGGTCTGGCAGATGCTCTGCCTCCAGCTGGACAGTCCTCCCCCACCCCTCTTCTCAATCTCCACCCCTCCTTCATGACAAACACCTCCTGCTCCGTGCAGGTAGCCACGACTCCTCTGATGACAAACACTTTATAACACTACAGTCTACAACGCATGACGAATGCGTAACAGCTTGGAGTATCTATGCACCAAATAACAAAGCAGAAATCCAGAGACGTAAGAAGAAACAGATGAAAACACAATGACAGTGGAGACCAAACAACCACTTTCCTTTCAAGGCAGGTCAAGTGGACCATAAATAAGTAAGGATACAGAAGACCAGACCAGCTAATCCATAAGGCAGAGTGTATGCATACACATACAACATGGTACCCCAATAACAGAGAATATATCTTTTCAAGTATATTTGGAACATTAATAAAAATCTACTGTCTATTTCACCACAAAGAAAACCTAAATACGCTCCTTAAAGTAGAAATATTACAAATAATATTCTCTGATCACAATCCAACAAACTAGAAATTGGAAAAAATTTTTCAAAACAATTCACTTATTCTTAAATAATTCTGTGTCAAATGGAAAACACGATCAAAACAGATTTTTTAGAATAATAATAATGAAAATACTGCTTATCAGAATCACCAAAACATAAAGCAATAATCAAAGGAAAATTCATAGCCTTCAATACTTTATATCAACCAGAACAAAAGAATTAAAATAAATGAATTAAGCAACTCAAACAAATTAGGAAAATAACAGTAGAGAACACCAAAAAGAAAGCAGAAGGGGGGTAATGATAAAGGGAAATGCAAAACCTAACTGATTAAAAAACAAGAAAATAGCGAAACCTATTTAAGGTACACTTATGTGCCTTCAGAAGACAGGGAAGCAGAAATGAGCAGATGGGAAGACATCCCCGTTCCTGGGCAGGTCCCCTCCTATCCTTCAAGGGCAGTTCCCCTCTCGTTCATCTATGCACTTCTCCAGAACCCCAGATAGAGCCTAACAAGTTCACATAGAAAACTAAACCAGCAAGAATGTCTGGAGAACGGTGCAAAGAAGAATAGCATAACACCTCTGATCAAAGAGCGCGACCTTCGTGTGTAGCCAGACAGTCTCATGAAGAGTCTGGTGAACTACAGCCCACAGGCCAACCCAGCTGAGAGCTAAGAATGGCTTTTACATTTTCTAAGGGTTGTGAAAAACAAAAGTCAAAAAAAGAAGAAAATGATTAGAGAGAGATCGTATGTGAACCCAGAAAGTCTAAAATATTTATGATCTGGCCCTTAACAGATATCCATTTGCCAACCTCTAGTCTAGTGGAACAAGCAAGAAAATCCAGAATGACACCCAAGTAATACAAAAAAGTTTGCTATCTGATAAGGGTGGCTCTCAAGTCACTGGGGAAAAAGACAACCGTTTTAATAAATAGTACTGGGTCAACTGGATAGACATTTGGAAAAAGATAAAACTGATCCATGTCTGCCATCACACAGCAGGATAAACTACATAGAGATCAGAAATCTAAACGTAAAAAATGAAACCTGTAAATCCTAGAAGAAACCATGCACGAATCTCTTGCTGAGCTAGGGGAAGAGAAAGCCTCTGCATCTGTGACTCAAGAATCTAGAAGCAACAAAAGACTGACACATTAGACTACACGAAAGTAACACCTTCACATAGCAAAACCCATCATAAGCAAAGCAAAAAGACAAACGACAAAGTAGGAAGCATATTTGCAATGTATATCACAGGCAACAGCTAATCTTCCTAATACAGTTCCCAAAACAGAGGACAAAATAGATGAAAAATCTGATAGAGAAATGGAAAAAGATATGAATAGAAGTTTGCAGACAAAGACAAAAGATGCTCAACTTCACTCATTACAAGAGAAATGCACATTAAAACTTCACTAAGATCTATCTCGCATCAATCAGAATGTAACAACCTATTTTGCGGAGGAGGCCAAAAGATCTCAGGCTAACAGAGAGGAGGTGGTGCTGTCTATCAACACCACTGAAGCCTTTTATCCTATAATCCCACTGCCAGCAATCTGCCCTAAAACATACCTCCATACACAGAAAACACGAGAAACACAAGGTTACTCATTGCTGCATTACCTGAAACAGCAGAACCCTGGAAAGACCCAAACCTCCATCAGTAGGATGATGGTTAAATAAACCACAGAACATGCACCCAATGTAGGACGATGTCGCTGTAAAAACAATGCAGACGGTTTCCACATGGAGTGGAACTCGGGATGGAAAGTTAACTGAAAATAGCACAGTGAAAAAGTGTATTTGGTATGCCACCTACTGAATAAGAAAAAATAAAAACGTAAATATTTGCTTAAGCCAGAAGCTAGAAACCTGGTCACCGCCAGGCCGGTGAGCAGGTGGGGGCTGTCTAGGGGGGTGAGGGTCGAAGGGAGCCTTGAGTGCTCATTCAGCTACGGTTTTATGTTTGGGGCCACGTAAATATTCCAATCAAAAAGGAAAGAAGGCAAATATGAAATTGAAAACAAACTGAAACCAACAAATTCGACTGAACATCAAATAGGCAACATAACTCCATAGAGAAAAGAATGAACACAAGGGCTTTGGGCCACACTCACTCACGCTACATCCTCGGTGGGACACAACCCAAGACCAGAAGAACACAAAGAAACCTGAACTTTTGTCAGCCATGCATCGTTAGTATTCAAACCAGCGGTATAATTTTGAAAATACATTGTGTAAATTATAAGGGAAAGTAAATAAGTAAATATATTATCAGGAAACACGATTTTCGGTTTAAGAGGAAAGAGATACAAATAAAATATTTTAGGGAAAAACCTCTAAATTTAAATTAGAAATATCAAGGTGAACTCATGTTTTAATATACATGCCCCAGCTCTGCCCAGGGAAAGGCCTAGAAGCAGTTGAGACCCCGATCAAAAGTGCCCGGATTGATGGGCTTCCCTGGTGGCACAGTGGTTGAGAGTCTGCCTGCCGATGCAGGGGACACGGGTTCGTGTCCCGGTCCGGGAAGATCCCACATGCCACGGAGCGGCTGGGCCCGTGAGCCATGGCCGCTGAGCCTGCGCGTCCGGAACCTGTGCTCCGCAACGGGAGAGGCCGCAACAGTGAGAGGCCCGCGTACCGCAAAAAAAAAAAAAAAAAGTGCCCGGATCGTGATCTTTAGAAAGCACTCCCAGTGGGGGGCCAGGCTCCCGGGAGAAACGGGTGACCGGATCTGAGGCAGAAAAAGCACAAGGCGAGCCTGGACACCTTTGCTCCAGAAAGGGAGGAACTGCCCAAAGTCCAACCAGAGCGTGTCAACAGACTCAGGCCAACCCAAAGGGCTACAGCTGGCCAAAGACGAAACAAAGAGCTAGGATACACAAAACCTGAACTGTCACTATTAGAGTAACTATTACAGTAAGTTCTTACTCTGAAAATTAGAAATTAAAGGAAAAGTATTTAACATTTGTTCTGCCTTTTTTGGAGAACATATATGTAGTTCACTCCTGGTGGATGAGAGAAAGTCTCTTTCTATAGAAGAATGCCAGCTCATAAAGGGAGACCAAATGATAGCATTAGAAGAATTACCATCTTGAAAGCTCCATTTAAATAGCTGATCCAGGCAAAGCACAGCCAAGGATGTTAGGACAGTAGGTGAAGGGCTGTAGGGTTCGGATATTCACACGAAGCCCAAGAACAGCCCCAAGAAGTCTTCCAAGTGCAAAGGCGGAAGCGCCTACCTCTTCCCACTGGAGACACCTGGGGCGGGTGCCCCTATCAAGTGCTCACACTGGCACCCTCACGGTGACACGGCCTGACCTCGGCGCCTCCGACGGGATGCACGGGCAGCACGCGGCCTCAACAATGAAGAGTTCACACCAAATCCAGGATGGGACTGAGCCCTCAGCCCTTCCCCCAATGGACGAGAACTACTGAAGATGAACGAGGTAGACAACCAGGTGAGGAAACAATCAGACACATGGAATGTGGGACATTCTGCAACTCGCTCAGTCTCTTCAAACAGGCACCAACACTGGACAAAGAATGCAGGGGACAAGCCTCAATGAAAAGAGACTGAACACATGATTACAGGTAATACATGGGCCTGGACTGGATGTCAGAGCAAAACACAGCTATAATGGACATATGAGGGGAAATGGGAAAACTTGACTATGAAATTCTTTATAATCTTAAGTATGATAACAGAATTGTGTGTATAGAAAAGGACGTCCTTCATTTTTTATAAATTTATTTATTTATTTATATTTTATTTTTGGCCGTGTTGGGTCCTCGTTGCCGCGCACAGGCTTTTCTCTAGTTGCGGTGAGCGGGGACTACTCCTTGTTGCGGTGGGCGGGCTTCTCATCGCAGTGGCTTGTCTTGTTGCAGAGCACGGGCTCAAGGTGCACAGGCTTCAGTAGTTGTGGCACGCAGGCTCCGTAGCTGTGGCTTGGGGGCTCTAGAGCGCAGGCTCAGTAGTTGTGGCGCACGGGCTTAGTTGCTCCGCAGCATGTGGGATCTTCCCGGGCCAGGGCTCGAACCCGTGTCCCCTGCATTGGCAGGTGGACTCTCAAACACTGCGCCACCAGGGAAGTCCCAGATGTCCTTATTTTTAAGTAATGTGTGCTGCTATATTTAGAGGTAAAGTGTCACCACGCCTGCATTTTACATTCAAATGATTCTGAGGTGGGGGGAAAGATGAACAAAGAGATAAAGCAGGTATTCCCAAATGCACCAGCACAACTTCTGTAGCTGGGGACACGGAATTAGGGCACCTGGAGAAGGCACAGGAAAGACAAGATCCAGTTAGGAAGAGGCGATCAAGGCTGTACTACAGGGTCCAGACCTAGATGCTGGTCTGGTGGGAGATGCCCCCTTGGCTGGGATAACTCAGGGGCGGGAAGATGGACGAGAGTTCTTTAGGACAGTGGATGCTCTTGGCTGACCCAGACTCCAGCTCTCACACGAGGGAAGACCCCACTAGACAAACACACCAAGAGACGCCTGTTAGAAAAACAACATGTTAGAAAAAGAACAGGCAAGAATGCAAGGGAAATAACAAGGAAAGGCAGCCCCGTGCATGTGGTATGGAAGGACGGGGACCAACACAAGCAGATGAAACGGCCACAAACTTGGGGGAACCTTCCTGAAAGGCGCGGGGGACAGTAGTAAGTGAGGAAGTTCCAGAGGCACATCCCACTCTTGAAGAAAAAGAGGAAACAAAAGAAATTCCACTCACAATGTAGAACAGTGACTAGCGTGGCAGAGGCAGCCACCAGGCCCACGGGCCGCAGGTTCCAGAAGCTGCAGTTGCTCCCGCTGGACCAGAGGTGGCAGCCGTTTGGCATGAGCCTGCTGAGGGATGCCCACAAGGGCGTGTGGGAGCCACATCATGGACTCTGGGCACCAGGACGCAGACCTCGAGGGGAAGCGGCGACCCTCCACGAGAACTGGTGGTCAGGGCTGCCAAGACTGTAAACGTCCAGACTTGGCCAGAAGACAACAACGTCTCAAATGCCACTTTCCATAAGTGGGTCCATCCACCAGAAAAGAGCAATTGTGTGGCAGAGCTGAGACCAGGGCTTTTTCTCTCTGGCCTCATGCCCCCCTGCGTCTCTGCTATCATCTTTGGCAAAACGAAACTTTGGATTCTGGGAACAACGTTTTGCTTAAAATAAGTAATTCCAGGCTGAGAAATGACTCACTTCGTAAGCTTGGTGGGCGTGGAGCCACTGCTTTTCAAATCTTTTATGTCCTATTGACTCTCTGTGTTCTTTATGAAGGTCACAAACCTCAGTCCCTACCCCACAGGATACACGAAATCAATTCCAGATGGACTCTAGATCTGAGTATCAACAGGGAAAAAAGACTTCTAGAAGGTAACATAGGAGGATATCTTCAAGGCTTTGTGGAGACAAACTCATTTTGGGTGTAGCTCAGGAAATCTGCCCATTAAGGAGAAGGCTGATAAATTGGACGTAATTTTCATGGAAAACTACTGTTAACCAAAAGATACCATTAACACAGTCAAAGGCAAGGCACAGAGCGGGAGGAGATGTTTGTAACATCTGAAGAAAGACTGGGATCAGGATATATATACATAACACCTACAAACACCGAGAAACAGACAACAGAATAAAAAATGGGCAAAGCACTTCAAAGGAGGATCTGCCGAAGGCGACAGCGTGTGGAAGGTCATCTGTCAGCCTGGAGATGCCGGCACATGCCCACCAGGAGGTCACGTGAAAGAAACAAACAAAGCCACACACATTACACAACCAGCAAGGACACAGGCAGTTCAGACTTTCTGTCTACTCCAGCGGGTGTGTAAGCTGGACCTGTGCTGCCCCGGGACCCAGCAACTTCAGTCCCAGGCACAGACCAACACAGATGCACACACCAAAAGAATGATCGTATATTATTAAAAAGGCAAGAGAGAGCCGGTACTGGTGAGCATGTGGAGAAAAGGGAACCCTCGTCCACTGTTGCTGGGAATGTTAAGTGGTACAGCCACTATGAAAGCCTCCTCCAAACCTTTTTTGGAGGTTCCTCAAAAAACGTAAAAATAGAGTTACCACATGATCCAGCAATACCACTCCTGGGTATTTAACCAAAGAAAACAAAAATACTAACTCGAAAAGAAATCTGCACCCCACCCCCGCCATGTTCATTGCAGCATTATTTATAATAGCCAAGATGTGGAAGCTACCTAAGTGTCCACCTATGGATGAACAGATAAAGAAAATGCGGTATATATATATATATATATATACAAAATATTACTCAGCCGTTAAAAAGAAGGTAATCTTGACATCTGTGACGACGTGGATGGATCAGAGAAAGACAAATACCGTATTATTTCACTTATACGTGAAATCTTCAAAAAAAGAATCAGGCTCGTTAAATACAGAAAGCAGACTGGTAGTTGCAAGAGGTGGGGCGGGGGGTGGGCAAAATGGGTGAAGGGGGCCAAAAGGTACAAACATCCAGTTATAAAATAAGTAAGTCACGGGGATGTGATGCACAGCACGGTGACGACAGTTAATAATAACACGGTGCTGCGTATTTGAAAGGTGCTAAGAGAGTAGATCGTAAAAGTTCTCGTCACAAGAAAAACAGAATTTTATAATTATGTTCAATGATGGATGCTACCTAGACTTGTTGGGCTGATCATTTCACAATGTTTTAAATATGTTCATAGCAGCATTATTCAAAAGAGCCGAAACCTGGGAATGATTCAAAGGCCTGTGAACAGCAGAATGGGTAAACATTGTGGAATATTCGGACAACGGGTTTCTATACAGCCAAGATCACGGACAAACTACTGCTACATACAGCAACATGGAGGAATCTCCCAGACATGAGGTTGAGTGAAAGAAGTTAGATTCAAAATGGTATGGATAATATGACCCGTTTAAGTTCAGAAAACAGGTAAAACTGGGCTTCCCTGGTGGTGCAGTGGTTGAGAGTCCGCCTGCCGATGCAGGGGACACGGGTTCGTGCCCCGGTCCGGGAAGATCCCACATGCCGCGGTGCGGCTGGGCCCGTGAGCCATGGCCGCTGAGCCTGCGCGTCCGGAGCCTGTGCTCCGCAACGGGAGAGGCCACAACAGTGAGAGGCCCGCGTACCACACACAAAAAAAAAAAAAAACAGGTAAAACTGATACAGAGTGATAGAATTCAGAAGAGCAGTTACCCTTGGGGGAGGTCAACAACTGGGGTGGGGGGTTGCTGTGTAATTTCTACAGCCCCATCCAAATTGGGTGGTAGTTACACAGATATGTTCACTTTGTAAAAATTACACCTTTTACAAAAATTAACTCAAAATGTTAATTTTTGTAATGTAAAATGCAAAACTATCAAACTCCTAGAAGATAACATAGGAAAAAACCTAGGTGACCTTTCAGATGTGGTGATGACCTTTTAGCTACAACACCAAAAGCACGATTCATAAAAGAAATAATTGATAAGCTGGATGTCATTAAAATTTAAAACCTCTGCTCTGAGAAAGACACCATTAAGAGAATGAAAAAGATAAGCCACAAGCTGGGAGAAAATAGTTGCAAAACACATATATGATAAAGGATTTGTATCCAAAATATACAAAGAACTCTTAAAACACAACAAATATGAAAACAAACAATCCAATTTAAAAATGTGCTAAAGATCCGAACAGACATCTCACCAAAGAAGATATGCAGATAATAAGTAAGCAGATGGAAAGACACAGGGAATTGTAAATTAAAACAATGAGCTACCACTACACACCTACTTGGATGGCCCAAATCCAGGACACTGACAGCATCAAATGTTGGCAAGAATGTGGAGCAGCAGGAACTCTCATTCACTGCTGGTGGGAATGCAAAATGGTGCAGCCACTTTGGAAGAGAGTTGCGCAGTTTCTCTCAAAACTTAACATACTTTTACTATACGATCCAGCAATTGGGTTCCTAGGTATTTACCCAAATTAGTTGAAAACGTATGTCCACACAAAATCCCAAACAACAAACTGGAAGCAACCAAGATGCCCTTTGGCAGGTGAATGGATAAATAAACTGAGGTACGTCCAGAGTATCATTTGGTACCAAAAATAAACGTGCTATCAAGCCACGAAAAGCCATGGAGGAACCTTAAATGCATATTACTAAGCGAAAGAAGCCATCTGAAAAGCATACCCTATATAATTTCAACTATATGACATCTTGGCAAAGGCAAAACTATGGAGACAGTAAAAAGATCAGTAGCTGGCAGGGTGGAGCATAGGGGATTTTTAGGGCAGTGAAATTACTCTGGGTGATACTGTAACAGTGGATATATGATGTTACACATTTGTCAAGATCCATATAATGTACAACGTGGGGAGAGTAAACCTTAATGTAAACTCTGAGCTTCAGTTAATAACACTGTACCAATATTGGCTCATCGTGAACGTAAGAAGTTGCTAACAGAGGAGACGCGGGGGGGTGGGAGTATATGGGGCTCTGGGCTAACGGCTCAGTTTCTCTGTAAATCTAGAACTGCTCTAACAAATAAGGTCTAACCATCCTTAAAAATTCACGGGGCTTCCCTGGGGGTGCAGTGGTTGAGAATCCGCCTGCCAATGCAGGGGACACGGGTTCGAGCCCTGGTCCGGGAAGATCCCACATGCTGCAGAGCAACTAAGCCCGTGCACCACAACTACTGAGCCTGCGCTCTAGAGCCCGTGCACCACAACTACTGAGCTCGTGCTCTAGAGCCCATGTGCCACATCTACTGAGCCCGTGAGCCACAACTACTGAGTCTATGAGCCACAACTACTTAGCCTGGGTGCCACAACTACTGAGCCCGTGTGCCACAACTACTAAGCCCACGAGCCACAACTACTGAGCCCATGTGCCACAACTACTGAGGCCACACTCTAGAGCCCGTGAGCCACAACTACTGAGCCCACAAGCCACAACTATTGAGCCTGTGCACCACAACTACTGAGCCCATGCTCTAGAGCCCATGCGCCACATCTACTGAGCCCGCGAGCCACAACTACTGAGCCCATGTGCCACAACTACTGAAGCCCACGCACCTAGAGCCCGTGCTCCACAACAGGAGAAGCCACCGTAATGAGAAGTCCGCGCACCACAACAAAGAGTAGCCCCCGCTCACCGCAACTAAAAACAAAGCCCACGCGCAGCAGCGAAGACCCAGCACAGCCAAAAATAAATAAATAAATAAATAGATTTATTAAAAAAAAAAATTCATGGAATGGTGCACTTTGTTGTATGCATGTTATATTTCAACAACAAAAGAAAACGTCTTAAGTGAGGCCCATGAAAGACTCGGTGCTGAGCCAGCTCAACCTTCTGAGGTCTTGAGGAACCTGGTCCATCCGGAGAGAACCCCCAAGTCTGGGCTGCCAAAGGAAGCCCAGATCTGCTCAGTCAGAGGCATCTTTGGCCAAGACTCAGCTGTGTAAGAAATTGCAAAGCCTTTGTGGACTCTGAATTTTAATTCACCATGACAAGAAAATTTGATTCTGGATTTTAATTTCTTTGGACTTCCACTTGCAGGGAAATTTAATTTTTGGACTAATTTCTCTCTGGGCAATTCATAATGGAAAGGGGTTTACAGTCAAATCAGGAGGAGCATCTCTAAGTGGTTGGCCTTTTTTATTGAATTATCTTAACACTATCATTTAACCTCATTGCAGAACCTCCGATGAGCTCCACTGGATCAAGTGACTGGATAGCATTTAGCACGGGAAACAGAATAGGGAATGAATGGTCAGCAATGCATGCAGAGGGGCCCTGAAATCCATGCATTATTCTGATCCATTTCAGAGCCTTCTGGGGACATAGGCTAAACTATCCACTGCTGGTCCTGGGGGGACTGGCAAAGGAAAGGTGGTGGGTTTGGGAGCAGTGGTCCCAGGAAGGCTGGGAAACAACCCCAGTGGTGACTGGTTCCCTCCCCAGTGGTGACTGGTCCCCTCCCCCAAGGAGGGCCACAGCCCCGCTGGCCATAAACTCAACGGTTATGTGAGCTGAGAGAACAAAACGGAGGAAGGTTGCAGGAACACATCGTCCCCAGCCCCACCTCCGTGCAGAGGGACGGCCCGTGCCACCCTCTGCCCAGCACACCCTCCTCCCAGGGCAAGGGCAGCTCATCGACTGGTGGGTTTGGGGGAAGAAGCAGAGCCCAAGCTTCTCACCCCTTCCCCTTTCTTTTCAGATTTGTCCACAGGAAGAGAGGAGGCCGGGGTCCACAGGCAAGCAGGGGGCGCAGGTTCAAGGTTGACGGCGGCTGCCCGGCCCGACCTCTGCCTGCCGCTCACCTGATGGGGGCCCGGCTAGCACCACGGGCTCTCGGGCTAACCCCATTCCCACAAAGGCTCCGACTCTCCGCACTGATTCTGACCCTGGACGAGGGAACGGAGCATCACCTGCTGCACCCATGACTTCTCGCACCCAACGATTCGGCTGACCCTTTCCACTATTTCTTTGTTTTCTAAGCATTTATGCTCATTTTCTAATTTCTTTCCTTCTACTTTATTGGGTTTGCTCTGGTTTCTTTCACCAAACTTCTTGAGCTGAACAGTTAGATCAGCATGTTAAAAGATACTTTCTTCTTTACCAACAACATAAGCATCTGAAGCTGCTAATTTCCCTGTAATTTTACCATTTTACTTATTAGCTTTTTTTTAAGTTACTTTTTATTGGAGTATAGTTGCTTTACAATGTTGAGTTAGTTTCTACTGTACAGCAAAGTGAATCAGCTATACGTATACATACATCCCCTCTTTTTCGGATTTCCTTCCCATTTAGGTCACCACAGAGCATTGAGCAGTTTCCTGCGCTATACAGTAGGTTCTCATTAGTTATCTATTTTATACATAGTATCAATAATGTATACATGTCAATCCCGATCTCCCAATTCAACCCACCCACCCCCTTCCCCCTTGGTATCCGTACTTTTTTTTTTTTTTTGCGGTACACGGGCCTCTCACTGTTGTGGCCTCTCCCGTTGCGGAGCACAGGCTCCGGACGCGCAGGCTCAGCGGCCATGGCTCACGGGCCCAGCCGCTCCACGGCATGTGGGATCTTCCCCGACCGGGGCACGAACCCGTGTCCCCTGCATCGGCAGGCGGCCTCTCAACCACTGCGCCACCAGGGAAGCCCGGTATCCATACGTTTGTTCTGTATGTCTGTGTCTCTATTTCTGCTTTGCAAATAAGATCATCTGTACCATTTTTCTAGAGTCCACACATATGTGTTGATATATGATATTTGTTTTTCTCTTTCTGACTTACTTCACCCTGTATGACAGTCTCTAGGTCCATCCACGTCTCTACAAATGACCCAATTTCGTTCCTTTTTATGGCTGAGGCCATTTTACTTATTAGTTTTGATATGCAATATTATTTTGTCATTCAGTTTTAAGCCGCCATTTCTACACTGATTTCTTCATTTATCTAGGGAAAAATTAGAAATACGTTTTAAAATTCAAAAAAAGCCAGCAGCTTGGAGCCTTCCAGGGGGAGGGCAGTGAATGATTTCTGACCTTGAGGTATTATGGTCAAAGAATGCTATAAAATTAGATTAGATATAGGGTCTCTTGGTATATGGCAGTACCTGCTTGGTGGCCTAAGATATATACACACATCTGTGAGTAATCAGTTTTCATAAGTTTCACAGGATGCTTGAAACTAACACATATTCTCTAAATTGGTTGTACAGGTTCTATAAGATCGTCTCTTTAAATTGTATTTTATAATATTCTCATTAATTCTCTTTCCGCTTGATCAGTCAATTTACTGACAGAAGTGTGTCAAAACCTCCTATGATTGTAGGTTTGTCAGTTTCTCCTTCTAAAGTCCATCAATTTGTCCTTTATCTTTGGCAGCTGTGATTGTTAGAAGTTCACGGTTTCAGAATCATTTTTTCCTAGTGAATTATTCCCTTAATTATTATTTAATAGGCTTCTTGATCCCCAGCAACGCCTTTGCCTTTTGTCACTTTTGTCTGATGTTAATGTTGTTAAACTAATTTCATTTAATATTTTAACACGTCTTTTTCCACCTGTTAAGTTCTACTCAAGAGGCAGCAGTGGTTCAGACCCCAGGTGTGTCCCTTACGCGCCGTGCGACTGGCCAAAGACAGGACAACTGGCCACCAAAAATAACAACGTATCTGGTATGTTCAGTCCACTGCAGTTTAAATCCATCGGTTGACAATGATATCAGAAAAAAAAAGCCATTGGCCCCACCCTTGAAGGATGCTGGGAGCTGTCTCACTATTTTAAAAATTAGCAAACAAAGGAGAAGAAAATCAAGCATTATTCTGCCTTCTCTATATGAATCGCACCTCAAGGCGACCAAAGAACTGGTGAGGAGAAGTTTCCTTTTAAGGAAGCATTCAGGCTGATACACGAAGAAGTGTTCTAGGAGTAAAACGTCACCACTGGGTAGCCTTGAGTGAAGCGATCACTCCATAAGCAGCAGTCTGGACGCTCACTGATGGGGCATAAGAAGCAGCCCAGGCCTCGTGCTGCTGCAGAGACGGGGACACACCACCAGCAATACAGACGCCTTGCCCCAAGCCAAAAGCACGCATCTGCTCACACATCTAGATCTAACTCCAATTTACAGGCAAAACAGGCGATAGAGGAGCACCGCAGATGTCACCACTGGGCCGCAAAACCGAAGTGCAGACACTGGGAGGCTCTAGGGCACCAGCAACGTGGCGACTTCAACAAATAAATTAAAGCGACAAAACAGAGACAGGATGGTGATGACGGCTGTAGGTAGAAAGAGACTGGAGAGTCACACCATCCCAACGTACAGCCCTTACTGAGATCCCGATTTGAACAAACTATTAAAAAACTTTATGAAGTTACTGGGGAAATGTTAACATTGGCTAGATATTAAGTTATAATATTAAGTCAGCATTAATTTTAGATGGGGTAATATTATTCAGTTTATGTTTTTTAAAAAAGACTCTACATTTTTAGATCTACACAAGAAAATATCTATAGATGAAATCACATAACGTCTGGAATTTGCATCGAATAGCCCTGGTTTGGGGAGGGACCTGGGCAGGGATGTCACCGATAACTGTCAGAGGTATGTGGCAGGGGCACTGATTTACTGCGCTGTTCTCTCAAACTGTGAACGTGTTTGAAGTTTTTCACTGCTCAACATTTTCTAAATAAGAAAATTCGCAAACAAAGCTTGGCCCTGGATTTCGCATTTGCCGGGGGGCCAGCTCTCACCTGCATCAAAGGAGCCGTCCTTGTGAATGAGGACGAGGAGGTGGGGCAGGGAGGCTGAGCTGCTCGTCCCGGCCTCGTCCAGCTCAACCAGCTGCAGCCGCGGCGTTGTCTCGGGGGGGAAGCGGTAGAACTGGAAGGTGAAATACACAGTCTGTGGCCACGGCGCTGCCTGGTCGTCCTGGGACACCCTGGATCCAACGACAGCTCCGAGTTAATCAAGGGTCCGGGCGGAGAACCCGGGCTTTTGTCACACACTCGCAGGGAGACAGCAGGTGAGAGGCCGCCTCCTTCATCCACACCAGCAGCCCTACTGTGACCTCGGGGAGCCCGCCGGGCATCCCCCCCCACACTTCAGGCATGGCTGGAGAGCCCAGATCTCGGGGCTACACCAGTACCCAAGGACAGGGCGACACTCTGTCCACGCTGTAACTAAGGACCACAGGAGATCGGTCAAAGCATGTTTTACAGCATTTGGAAATGGTAGTGGGGGGGGGGTCCCAGCCAAACGAAAATAAAGACAGAGGGCATTCCGCAGTCCCGTTAAGACCTGATCGTAGTATTCTGCCAGAGCCACAAAGAAGTTCTTCCTCAACGCAAGAAATGCGAAAGCCAGGAAAAGAGCAACAGACCAAATATTCAAGAGTTTACCTGCTAAAGGCAAGAAACTGTAGCACTATCTCGTTGCTTTGCAGACAGTCTGATTCTTCCTTCTGAGGGCTGAACTTCACGGGATCTGTAGGATCCACGGCCTCGGCTGGTTGCTTGTTGGCGTCCAGAATCTCGGGAAAGCCGGCGGACCGCAGCAGCGCTAGGGAGGCTCGTGACGGCTTCCCTCCAGAGCTGAAACAGAAGACCTCCTGAGCCAGCCTCCAGGAAAGGGCCAGCCAAGAGGCAGGACCCGGAAAGCCAGCTCTCTAGGAAAGCCCACCGTTCAGGGGGTCGAAGGGTCTTGACCACACAGCACTTGCCCTGGGCCCTCCCAGACCTGCCCCTCACCTCCTGGTCCGGGCTCCCACGATGATCGGGGCATGCACAGGTGTGAAAGGCAGCTCCTGCAACTGCTCAGCAGTGGATGTGCCCGGGACCAAGGCCGTTTGGCTCAGGTCAGCTTCCAGGTGAGAGATCCTGCCCTCCAAGGGGAACTCCTGCCGAACACAATGGGGACCCAGGTGAGGCCAACCCAGGCACCAAGGATGCCTGGACTTGGGGCTCGTGGGTGAACTGCCTCTGTCACATTGCAAATGGAAACACAGGAGGCTCAGCTGCACTGGAATTTCAGGTAAGCGATGAATAATTTCAGTATAAGAATATCCCATGCAATATCTGGGACACACTTATACTGGAAAGTATTGTTTATCTGAAACTCAAATTCACCGGGGCATCCTGTGTTTTATGTGAGTCAAAAAGCAACGAGGAAGGAATCATAATTTTTTGAACAGCCCAGTAGCACAGGAGACATCTGCTGCCTGAGAAGGCAAATTAACATCAAAACCACGTCTACGGAACAGAAAGATGAAACCATCTCCAATAACGCTAGGGAGACTGTGGGACGGAGCCCCCGAGTTTGTGTCAACGCTTCCCTGTCCCCATGTCACCGAATGCTCTAGGCTTTCACCGGCACCCTCCGCCCACCTCCGTCTAAAGGAAGAGCCTGACGGGGTCTGGGACGCTCTCTCTCCAACTGGCTTCTCAAGCTTCCCGTTTCATTTAGAAGGAGCCCCGCGTGACCGGAGGCAAGGAACACGGGCCTCAGGCGCCGGTAACAGAAGAGATGAAGGCTCTTCATAATGACACGAGCCCAGATATATTTTAGAATCAGGCATTTCACCGTGAGGGTTTTCAAGGAAGTAATTAAATGGAACCATTTTTCCTCAACAGACTTCCAAGGCAAGACTGAAGTTTGCAGGTGAACCAGCAAACTCTACGTGAGTCCCCCAAGTTCAGTAGAAGGAAACAGGCCTATTTTAGCCCACTAGCTCCACTGGGATCGGGGATGGTGGGCTTCACAAACTCTCCTCCAGCCGCAGGGCGAGCGTCCTGGAGGGGGAGCTGGCAACTTGGATTGACCTCTATTTACATCTCCAGCGAAACTTCCCCTTTCCTCTCATGTTCAGAGATCTAAGGGCGCTTTTACTTTGTCTTCCCGGGTAGAGTAAAGCCTACATCAAGCCCTGTGGCAGGAAAAGCTCCCAGACCAAATACCCTTGGTCACCGAGATGGATGGTGGCAAATATCTAAAGCTGGAAGGAGGTGATGTCCAGCCCCCATCCCAACGCCCGCAACACAGAGAACCCAGGAAGGTCTCGGTCACCTCACCAAGGACCAGGGCAGCTCACAAAGTCAGAGACTTCCACAGAAGTCAGGAGTTTGGAGCCATTCCCTGGAAGGAGGCAGGCGAGAGGAGAGGCAGCCTACTTACCCCCGGGGCCAGGGAGAGCGTGGGGCTCCCCGGTGGCTTTGAGGAGGCTTCGGCCGAGCAGCGCTGAGCTGGGGACTGTGGGGAAGCCGCCAGCTGGGAGAGCGACAGCTGAAGGCAAGAAAGCTTGGGTTAGACGACAAAATGCACCCCAGTACCTTCCAAAGCCCCTCCCACCGCCCGCTGGCACAGGGCCCTGGGAAGGAAGGGAGGACTCTGATGCGGCCACAGGGAGCAGTGAGGTCTGGAATGTCCTGGAACCCGGCATCACGTCTAATTGCTTCTTCTCTAACTACCGAGGGGGGTAATTCTGTGGTTCCTCCCACATCGTAATATTTGAATAAAAATATTATTAACAAGGAAAAGCAAGTGGAGAAGGGGGAATGGCCAGGGAAGCCGGGTGGGTTCTCTGACACTCGGGCTGCAGGGCCGGCTTGTCTCTGAACCTCTCTGGGTTTCACCTCCACCCCTGGACTGAACTTCTCCAAGACCCCTTCTGATTCTAACCACCTGTGTTCCTACGACATGAACCCACCCGTTAAGGCAGTGACCATGATGGCAGCTGACGTGGGCCCTGGAAGCCCCACTCCACCACTTCACTGCCACGTGACGTGGGCAAGTCGCCTAACTAACTTGGTCTTGCCTCAGTCTCCTCACCTGTAAAATGGGGGTGCTAACAGTACCTAGGTCACAGGCCTACTGTGAGAGAAAGGGCTTGGCAAGGTACCCGGCACAGGGTCAGGTAATTGTGACTAACGTGAGGAAAACGAACGTTGCACTAAAAGGCCAGTGTGAAGAGGTGGAGGGCCCTCGCTCTGCTGAAGACCCGTCTCTCAAATCCTGGTCTCTATTTATGATGTACACGTTAACAAATGAGACGTCCGTCATCAGCAGTGACAGCTGGCCCGGTGGGGGGGGGGCAGAGGGGGCTGGTGTTGGTACAGAGAAGGACCCAACGCATGATGAGGTGTTGAAGAAATGGGCGAGGGGCACTGGGGGATCCGGGCAGCATCTTAGGGGCAGAGAAGAATTTAGGGTCTGCTCAGCTCCCCTCAGAGCCCACAAGCCGCCGTGAGTGCCTCCTGCCTCTGGGGCTGGAGGTGCTGCCCTGTGGCCCCTCAGCACTTAGGGGCACCATGCCAACCGCTGGAGGGAAAATGCTGGGACAGGCCAGCAGGGGCCGGGAGGCTGTCCCCAAACACATGTCTTCGGGCAAACACCACATTCACTTCTGGTCCAGTTTCCCAGCTGCACGGTCCACATTAAAGCCACATCCTGGGGACAGCCCTGGATACCGAATCATTCAACCTTTCCAGAAAGTCAACGTCCAGGGTGATGTTGGCAGACAAGGTCATCAGGAGGACAAGCCAACTCTGACCTCACTCAAAAACCACGCTGGCCAGAGCCAGCCCCGAGCCACGGGCAGACCCGGCTCAGGATCCCTGAGGGGCGGCCGCAGCTCCTAGCACCGGAGGAGACGTCTGCTCTCCGACAGGCCCACCAACGTGCTGGCCTCTGTCGGTGCCGCCCTGTCCCCTCCAGCACCAGTTGCTCGGCGCAACTGCCCGGCTGCTGCCTGGGGAAGCCACGGTCTCACCAGCGCCCTCTCCTGGCAGAGGGTCAGGAGAGGAGGCTGCGAAGAGCGCTCCTCCGTGTCCCAGAAGGGGAAAAAAGGCCATTCAGTCCTGAAAGATTCCCAGCCGTCAGACATAATTGCGGGAGAACACATCAGCTTGAGCGCGGACACAGGCCTTCCATGGCAACTGGAGGATCATTAACAAGCAGCAGAAGCCACGGCCCTGACAGCCGGCGCTGGGAGCAGCGCACTAGGGACCAGCCGCGGAGACAGGCAGGAGGGCGGCTGAGGACACCTGCACCTCGACACCTGGGGGCCCCTCCCCTCTGCCTCACTGGGACGCTTCCCAGCCCTCACAGGTAAACAGGACATCAACTGTTCTTAAAGATGCAAAGGGGACTTTCCCGCCCCCAGAACCTTTAAATACTTGACTGTGGAATTCCGAAACAGGCCTCTCGGGCCTGGACTTACCCCTGGTCCCACTGGCGAGTCCTGGGGGGTGGTGAGCCCCCGGGGCGGTGGTGCTGGCAGGCCTGGGAGGAAGCACAGGGGCCGGGGAGGGGCCGTCAGCCTGGGTGGGGCAAGGGCACCGGAGCCCGGCTCAGGCAGGCCTGGCGCGAGTCTCCCCTCGATGGTAACCGGTGCTCGGAGCTGGGCAGCGGCCACTGGGCAGCCCCAGTGCTTGGCGAGCAGACCCAGGGCGCTCGTCCCCAGTCACCGCCTGCAGGATGGAGCCCGAGCTCGCTGCCCACTTCCTCGGCCTCCTCCCTGCTCACGAGGCTCACTCCGTGTGCGCTCAGGGAGATGTGAGGCTGTCAGACACCTGAGGCTCTCCTGCGCTCACCTCAAGGCTCAACCGTCCTTTCCCCTACTCACCCTCCCCTGCCTTCGTGGGGCCGGGCTCTGATGCCTGCCTGGGCCGGTGCTTCCCTGGCTGGGGCCCACTTGCTGTTCTGTTACATAAGAAACTTCTAAACAGACGCACGCACGGCTGGGCGCTCCGGCTCTCCCATCACTCACAGCCCGTCCCCTGAGACCCACTCACTCTAGGGGTGTGAGTGCAGGCATGTTCGTACCGGGAATAGTCGAGGTCGGTCCTCCACAGGGTCCCTGGAGCGAGGGCCGAGGGCGCCCCCGCCCTGGGTGATGCGAGGCTGGTTCCTGCAGCACCTGAGGTGCCCAACTGCGGAGGTAGCAACCACTCCCACGGCGCTGTCCCCACCCGCCGAGCACGGTCACCGCACAGTGGCCCGGGGCAGGACCGGGCTGAAGTCTGCCTGTGCTGCTTCCACCCCGATCCCAGGCCCTGCACTCCTGTCTAGGAGTCCAGGCGTCACTCTAGTCCCTGAAACCCCCAGACTCCCAGCACTGTGCTCCGGCGTCTGGGGCCACCCATCAACTCCCCCTCAGCCCATATATGAGCGCTTCTTCTGCCGTCAGCCGCCAACATCACCGCCTCCAGTCAACGGTGGGGCTGCCCGCTGACCGGGGCCCATGCTGACACGGCCCCCTCCGCTCCCCTGAAGGCCCAGGTGGGACCGGGCACCTGTCCGAGGTGACACGTCTGGTCTCCCTGAGGACCGCGCCTTCCTAATGCACCTCGGTCCCCTTCACAGTGACCCGACTCTGGCCGCTGCGTGTGGACGCAACCGCCAGCTGGACTTCAGGACGTCCTGGGCCCTGAGAAATCATGCCCCCCCGCCCAGGTAACTAGCCCTGCTCCCGCCACCCGCGTGTGGCCCTCCCTCCCTCCCCGGTGGCCTCTGCGGCCCAAGTCCCCGCACAGCCACGTCTGAGCCCCGGACCGGGCGGTGCCCATGAGCAGCTCGCCTGACCCCGTGGCCCCCAAGCCCCAGCGCACACGGCACAGGGCAGGCGCGGGCAGCACCTAGCACCTACCGACCGGCCAGTGCACACGAGGGCCGTGACTCTGAATGCTGTGCAGTCTGAAGGGAGGACGCCCGACTCCCCTGGCAGCCCTGAATCCCACCCCAGCGCAGCTTCAGCCACCAGGCAGGAACCGCACGTGCGAAGCACCCCCCTAGCCGGCCCTTTTGTGCCCTGGGGCCGACATGCCACCAAAGCCCCTTCCAGCCACCTCGGAATCCACCTGCAGAAGGCACTGCAGGCTCACCCCAGGGGGAGAGGTCCAGCTGATGAGGGATAAGGGGCGGGGAGAGCGGGGGCGGCGTGGAGGGAGGCCCCCACCTCCGCTGGTCCCACCTGAGCTGAGCTACAGGCCCTCCAGCCCCTCGCCAGCCCAGCTCCTTTCTCAAAGCCAAGTTAATGTGATTCCAAAGAACTCGGCGCCCTCTAGCCCAGGGAGCCTCCGGTTCCTGAAACGAGCTCCCTTTGGAGGGAGTTAGCTTCGCTTCCCAGGAAAGATGTCATCTCGCGAGAAGCAAAACGCAGACCAGGATTCTGCCAGGGCCCCACTGTCCTTGAAGCCACGTGCCTCTCCCCAGGCAGCTCAGGGCTCCGTGCAGCCACTCATCACCACCACCACCCCGCCACCGGAACAGTCTAGAAGATGAAACAGAAGAGCAGCACGCCGGATTCTCCTTTTTTCCACCCTGAAAGGAGACTGAAAACTACACGGGTTACCCCAATAAAGTTAAAAAAAAAAAAACTACACGGGTTGATTTTGGCAGCGAGGAAAAGCCTGCAGGAAATGGCTCCGTTTTCCTCTGCTCAGAGAAGCCTGGCGCGTGGGAGCCGGGCCGCGTGTCCTCTAGTTGAGGAAGCTCTGAACCCTGCGGACAGGTAACCCCTCCGAGCCTGTTAAACTCCTCACACGCTCGCTATCTCCCCAGTTCGTCTAAGCTGGGCACTGCGTGGTGTTTTTGAGGTGATTCTTTACATCCTGACTTACCCAATCTTAACCTCCTAGACAACCAACCGCACAAAGAAGGCTTTGCAGCAGATGCCTGCTGGGGATCCCAGGGCCCAAACCCACACACCCCAGCGAGGCACGGGCTGTGAGAAAATACACCAAAACCGCAAAATAACTTGGCTTCAAACCTTTCTGTTCTAATGTTCCATGCGGCGGTCGCTGATTAAGTTGCTTCGCAAACTACACAATCTAACGGTCTTGCCCGGACAATACAGTGTCCTCCAGAGGCGTCCACTGTCATTCCTCCAAGTCTCCCAAAAGCCACGACGGAGGTGTGGAGGTCTGACTGGGAAGCCCGCCTTCCGCCACTGAGCACGACCAGGCTGCGAGCTGCCGGGGCCGACAAGACCAAACCATGGGGCCCTCACGTGTGTGCAAAGGCCGCGTGCGTGGTGACATCTGCAGCGTGCACGAGGACGCGCGCACAAGAACCTCTGCCGCAGCACCGCTGAAAACGGCAAACCGTGAGGATGGCCCACGTGTTCCTGAAAACGGAAGCCCTGAATTAAAGCTGGTCCATCTGGGTGTGGAGCCCGGAAGCAATTAAAAAGGGGGAGGTCGACGGGCGGGTCCTGACGTGGGACGTTGCCAAGACAAGTTACAGAGCGGAAAGCAAGTTACCAAGCAACCCGCGAAAGGGAATCCCACCTCTGTTAAAGGAAAAGAAAGAAAACAACACGTGGATGAAGGTCTGTAGGTAAATTCATTGAAATGTGTGGAATGGTAGGAACAGTGAGGGGCTAGAACCTCACCCTTTAGACATGTGAATAAGCGTGTTTTCCTGTACTACCCGTGGAATTTAAAATAACTTAAATTCTAATTTACTGATCATTATCAGGTTTGTCTTTGTGTCCCTGTTGGAGCCTGACGACGCTCCTGGCTGAACCGATGGCACCAGGCGGCCCGTCGCAGAGGATGAGGTCCCGCGGCAGGGGATGCTGGTGGCTCCCCCGATGGGGCCCTCCTGTCACCCCTCCGGGAATAATGTCCACGTCTGGCCGTGGCACCGCGCGGCTCTGGCTTCAGGTACATCACCTGGTCGTTAAAGGAAGAACGCAGAGACTAAGACGACAGCTTTGCCAGGCGCTCTGTGCAGCTCAGGGACACCTCAGCCTCGGAAGGGACTGAGTCAGCAGTTGCCATGCCACCCGAGCCAACCGCGACACAGACAGACGCAGACAGGGCCACACCAAGTACTTGAGACAGACACGTTTGCAGCTGCAGCCGCTGCGCCCCCGTTTGAAGATGAATTTCCCCCACACCCTATTGCTCCCCGATCAGCCTCCACTTGCTGAAAAGCACTGTCGACAGAAGCTCAAGCGTCCAGTCCTCTCTTCAGCTTCTAGAAGCCTGAATGCCCTACACTTGACTAAAAGGCCAGGAGGGGGCTTGGCGATCTGCCCCAAACCTGGGCTGTCCGCGTCCCGCCAGGTCACACACCTGCATTCCACGCTTCTCTGCATTCAGCCTGGGGGGAGTGGGGAGGTGTGCAGACCACGAGGCCCTGAAGCCCACTCCACGCTCCAGGGCAAGAAGGGCTACCTTTCAGGTCAGCACTTCTCAGACAGCACTTCTGACGAGTCGAGTGGGCGAGCATCACAGAAAGACAGAAAGTAAGTACACAGGCACGAGAGAGCTCAGGCAGCAGGCTTGGTGACGTCCTCCAGGCTGCAGAGAGCAGAGGTCTCTCCACTGTCCTCCCTGGAAAGGCTGGTGGGGTCCCCATGCATGAACACATTCAAGCCCTTTACCCCACAGTGCAAGCTGCCCTCCAGAGAGCGCTTCTGCTTGAACGTAGCTGCGCATTCTGGGGGGGGGGGCGGAGGAAAAGAGAATCAGCCAGCAGGGCCTGATGAGTGGGATTCGTGGAGGAAAAGGCTGCCCTGCAGACAGACCTGCCTGTGCTTAACTGAAGGGAGAGGAGGCTGTTGCTTAGCAACCGTGACAGCTCAGGGCCAGGCAGGGAGGGGCCAGGCAGGGAGGGGCCAGGCCTCGGACCAGGAAGGCGGGGCTGTGGGGATGTTCCAGGATGGGGCCCAACAGCTTGCCCCAAGGGCAGGGGGAAGGAAGGGGTCGTCACAGCCAAAGACACAATTTCTGTGATTTAAATAGATTGTGAAAAATAGCTTTCCCCGACAGACCTTGAAAATAAAGGATTACTCAGCATTCAATGGTACTCCAGACACTAAGAATTCACTAGGACGACCCATTTGAAAGGCCGTTATTCCTAATTATTTGGGCTTAAAAAGTCATCCTCTTGAAGACTTTGATCACAGGAATGGAGGAAGTGAGCAAAATCTAGGAAGAGGTAAAGGGATGCTGTCGATGGAGTGGGTTTGGGTCTCTGTGCTGAAGGAATCCAGAGGTGCCCTGTCTCGGCGAATCAGGCCCAAGAGGAGTGGGAAGTATGAGACGTGCCCAGAGCCCTAGGCTGGGGTCACCTTCAAAGACCAGGCTCAGAAGCGTGATCTCCCTCCTGGAAGCCTTGGCTCTGAACCGCTCACTCAGGCTCTCCGGCAGATGCCGTACAGGTGTGTTAGGTTCCCGGCCGCTAACTTCCATCCCCTGCTCAATCGACATCTTTCACTCTCTCCACTGCTGCGTGATGTCCTGGATGACACGACTCGGGGCAGGCGAGCTGCCTGTCAGTGAGGATGCTCTCGAGCATGTCGCCCGCACACGGGGTCACAACCACGTCAAGCGTCTAACTCAGTGTGCTCTGGGAAACACCAGGGTTATGTATTTTCAATGGCCCCTTCTACCCGGCCGCTTTTGTATCTATTAAGCAGACACACCAAAATCCTGACGCCACCAGAGAACATTCAAAAGCAAACTACGGGTCAGGGGAATGCCATGCCGGGTTCCAAAACCTGGAGACGGAGGGCCCTCTAGCGGCCCCGCACACACACCCGTACGGAGGGTGATGAATGGACCTTTGCTCCCTGGTAATTTTGCAGAACAAATAAAAAGGATAATTCATAACAGAAAGCCAGAGCACCTCACTTAAAGTGACAGCTGCATATCATTAAGGTTTCCAAAGGAACTGTAGAGGTTGGTAAAATACTGAAGCAGGAAAAGTTTCCATCATAAGTTAAACATCAGCCGGTATTTAAGTCTCTTATGTTAGGTCTTGGGAGGCAACGTTTTCAAATGCTTGGAGCCTGGGGTGAAGGCGATCACGTTAATGTGACATGAATGCGGTGATAAATCCAAACTAAATAAACCAAATGGAAACAGGTTGCATCCACGCAGATCTGCGGGTCCCCGAACGGGAGCTGAAAACCAGATGACGCTGCTACCGCACGTCTGCACCAGAGCTCAATCCCTGAGTCCTCCAGCAGCTAAGCATCCACTCCTGTCTGCCAAGGACGCAGCAATAACCCTTCTGGTAGAGAACTCAAAGGGTATGCACCCAGCAGCTCTGAACCTTAGGAAGTCAGGCTGGGGCTCGGTGAGCCCCACACACGGGAGAGTAACACCCTCCACCCAGTCACCCAGAAAGAGGCTCGGCTCAGCGGGCGACAGGATCATCTTGAGCCCAAAGCAAGAGGCCTTGTGGGGGAGCCCTCCCTGTGGGGTCCCCCCACCCCCTGAACCTCCACAGTGCTCCCTGGAGCCCACACAGTGCCCTGCTCTGTGCCCAGCAGAGCCTCCGGGGGTGGAGATGGTGGGCTTCCGGAAGACAGGCCGGGTGCCACTGGCAGGAACTACCAATCTCTACACATTCGAAGATCAAGAAATGCAGGAAAAGCTCCTCAAAGCTGGGGTGCAACTACGCAGTGGAAACAGCTGAGTGCAGGGAAAGACCTGGGACAGGAGAGCAGGCCCTCAATCCATCGGGTGACCACCGGAATCCACCCTCTCTCCCGAGAGCAGCAAGGATGGTTTCCCTTTGGGGCATCACCCTCCCAGCCCTTACCCCTGGCCCAACCCCACACAAGAGAGGGAGTGTGACCCAGGATGCACGCCCTGCCTCACCCCCATCCCAGTCATTCAGGGTACAGCAGGTGACCCGGCAGAGGGAGGGGCTCCATCTCAGGACTCCGACTGGACAACTGAGCAAAAGAAGTTCTTCCTGCTGGGATTCCTAAGTCCGAGGATAACCGAGCAGCTCCCGGAGCCACCATGTAGGGAAACCCTGCCTGGAAGGAAGCCACCATGGACAGCTGGAGGGTGAGCAGACAGAGGTGTGGGAGACAGACAGACAGACAGACACACCAGGTCTTCACCACACCACTCCAGGGCCAGGACGCAGCCAGGCCTCGCGTCAGGGCTCTTCCATCACGTGAGCCAATCAATTCCCTCTCCGTTTCGACTATTTTGAGTTGAGTTTCTATCATGGAAGAGTCCCGAGTGACCCATTTCTCTACCCACACGTGCTGAATGCTTTGGGCAACAGAACGATGGACCAGCAGAGTCCCCACTGGTGAGATGCTCCTATGATCGTCTCTAATGCCGAACGAATATCCAAACCGGGGATCGGCACCTCTTCACCTTCTGCGGCCTCGCTGGGATGCTGCGCAGCCCCTGAGACTGGGCGGGGCCACACGCCAGCTCTAGCCCCTGAGCTGGGAGGAAGGATGCAGGTCATTTCTGGGCCTTTCTTTGTGCTGGGGGGAAGCGGCCGGCAATACTCCGGTGACAACTGCCATATGTGACCATAGTGAGCAGAGCCGCCCCCAGCCCACATGGATGTGTACTGAGAGCAGGAAGCAAAGCTTTCTGTTTTAAGCCAGTGAGATTCCAGAACTATCTGTCACCAGGGCAAGCCTGGCTGACACACCCCAAAAGCAGTAGTGAGAAGGAAGAAACAGACAACAGACGATATAAAATAAGGAGCAGTCTGTCATACAGAGTGAAGTAAGTCAGAAAGAGAAAAACAAATACCGTATGCTAACACATATATATGGAATCTAAGAAAAAAAAAAGGGTCATGAAGAACCTAGGGGTAAGATGGGAATAAAGACACAGACCTACTAGAGCATGGACTTGAGGATATGGGGAGGGGAAAGGGTAAGCTGGGACAAAGTGAGAGAGGGGCATGGACATATATACACTACCAAACGTAAAACAGATAGCTAGTGGGAAGCAGCCGCGTAGCACAGGGAGATCAGCTCGGTGCTTTGTGACCGCCTGGAGGGGTGGGACAGGGAGGGTGGGAGGGAGACGCAAGAGGGAAGAGATATGGGGACATATGTATATGTATAACTGATTCACTTTGTTATAAAGCAGAAACTAACACACCATTGTAAAGCAATTATACTCCAATAAAGATGTTAAAAAAAAACACACAATCAGTTGTTAAATTTAAAAAATAAAACTCCTTTTCCCAAATAAAAAATAAATAATAAATAAAATAAAATAAAAAATAAAGAGCAGCACCTACCAAGGCCAGGAGATGCGGAAAGGAGGCTCTGCAGGGAAGAGACATCTGAGCCGGGCTTTAAGGATGAGGGCAAGGGCCCACGTGAAAGGGCAAGAAGAGTTTAGTGTATTTTTTAACGTGGGGATACTTTAAAACACTTCTATATTCTAGGTAAAAGCAAACAGAAGTTGAGCCCAACAGTTGAGGCAGTAAGAACACTAAAGATCAAAACGTGTGAGAGTCCACGCTGCACCTAGAAGAAAACTGCAGACCCTTAAGTGAGATCATTCCTAAGCAGATAAATGGAAAAAATGCTAAGCACTCAACTTTTTGTAAACTTTTTAAAAATTAAGAGGATGGACTTGATAAAAGCATATAAAATTAAATTTTCATTAAGTTAATTAAAATTAAAGATACAGTTAGAAACAAAAACAAAGAACGGGAGAACCAATAAGTAAAACCAACAGCTAGTTCTTTGAAGAGAATGACGAAGTGAAGAAACCTTGGCTAAGCCTGACCAAGAAAGGGAGAGATTCACCAAAATATTAGGCATGAGAAAGGGAACCTAATCATAGATACTTTCAAAAAGAAACAACCGGCCCAGAATGGAGTCACTTGTCACTTGTACTAAGCCAGTGTCACCGAACCATGGCTTGGTACCTTACCTAACTGCACTTTCAATATTCCCCAGGAAAGTGGTCTTAACTGGCCAGTTTGGAATTTTCTGGTTGGCACCAATGAGGTAACAGCCACGTGGACCCCTTCCATCCCCCAGAGGAAGATGAGGTAGCCCGCTTTTTCCTTACCCCCTCCCCCACCTCCTGCCTATAAACGTCTTCCTTTTTGTTCAGCTCCTCCAAGTGAGTTTCTACTTGGTAGATGGCTAATTCATTAATTGTTCAATAAAGCCAGTTAGAGCTTTAAAATTTACTTGGCTGAATTTTTGCTATTTAATGATACAAACTAGAAGCTTTAAATTAGATACAATTTTATCCCAACATCTTTGTAAACTAAAAGAAATTGACCATTTTTCTAGAGGATATGTATCCCAAAAGGTAACACAAGATGAGATGGAAAACCTAAATAGATCAATAACCATGAACAGAAATTTAAATGGTTGTCAAAACATCCCTTCAAAAGGCACCAAGTTCCTGATGGTTTTATAGGTAAGTTTTATCAGACCTTCAAGAAACAGATGCTGCCTTTTGTTTAAACTATTTTAAAGCACAGGAAAAGGTAGCAAACACAGAAATAGCTTAAAATCTTAAGTGCCAACCTGACTGGATCACAGGGCGCCCAGATGTTTGGTTAAACATTATTCTGGGTGTGTCTGTGCGGGTGTTTCCGCATGAAATTCGAATTTGAAGGGGTGACTCAGTTTTAAAGCAGTTTGCCCTTCCCACTGTTAGGTTGGGGGGGGCGGGGGCGGGGGATGGAGGCCTCATTGAATCCATTGAGGGTCTGTATAAAACAAAAAGGTGGAGGAAGGAAGAACTAGACCCCTCCTGCCTGACCGCAGAGCTGGGTCATCAGTCTCCTGCCCTCGGCCCCCTGTTGTCAGGCCTTCAGACCCAGATGAAATCCACGCCACCGGCTGCCCTGGTTCTCAGACTTCTGGACTCAGCCTGAATTACACCACCCGCTTTCCTGGGTTCCAGCTTGCAAACAGTAGATCACGGGACTTCTCAGCCTCCGTAATTGTGTGATCCAATTTCTCATCATATATCTCTTCCCATACTGTATGTATATCTGCTTCTCTAGAGAACCCCAAGTAAACACTCATTTTACACACCTTAAATGCTCATAATACCAAAACCTGATAAAGACAACAAAAAAGAAAGGATCTATATATAAAATAGATAACTAATAAGAACCTGCTGTAGAGCACAGGGAACTCTACTCAGTGCTCTGTAATGGCCTATATAGGAAAAGAATCTAAAAAATAAGAGTGGATATACGTATATGTATAACTGATTCACTTTGCTGTACACCCAAAACTAACACAATATTGTAAATCAACTATACTCTAATAAATTTTTTTAAAAATAGAACCCACTAATATAAACAAATGCAAGTAATAATTCAATAAATAATAAGAGTGGTGTCTTAAATCAATGGGGAAAACATTAAGAATTAAATAGTATTGGGATAACTGGATAGCCATCTAGAAAAATATAAATTGGATGTAAACTAATATTTTATACAAGAATAAATTCCAAATGGATCAATGATTTAAATGTATATATAAGAAGGAAGCCCTAAAATTACTAGGAAAAAAACTTGAGAGAATTATTTGTAACCGTGGAATGTGGAAGACCTTTCTAACTAAAATATGATCTCTTAATGCTTTAAAAGAAAAGATTGAAAAAAGATGACTATGAGGGGCTTCCCTGGTGGCGCAGTGGTTAAGAATCCGCCTGCCAATGCAGGGTACACAGGTTCAATCCCTGGTCCAGGAAGATCCCACATGCCACGGAGCAACTAAGCCCGTGGGCCACAACTACTAAGCCTGCACTCTAGAGCCCATGAGCCACAACAACTGAGCCCTCATGCCACAACTGCTGAAGCCCACGTGCCTAGAGCCCATGCTCCACAACAAGAGAAGCCACCACAATGAGAAGCCCGTGCACTGCAACCAAGAGTAGCCCCGCTCGCCACAACTAGAGAAAGCCCGCACGCAGCAACGAAGACCCAACGCAGCCAAAAATAAATAAATAAATTTACAAGAAAAAAAAAAAAGATGATGACTATGAAAATTTTTGTAAACTCCTGGCAAAACCACTACAAGAAAAGTCAAAAGAAAAAAGACAAATTGAGAAAATAAACTTGCAACCTCATCACAAAGGGCTCGTTTAACATAACAAGAGCTTCTATCAATTGGTAAAGACCAGCAACCCATTAGAAAATTGGGTCATCTATTTACTACTTCCCACTTTAACATTTTTTGAACATTTAAATATATTACATTTTCAAAAGACTTAATAAAATAAAAATTAAAAAATAGAGATTACTCTGGCTACTGTTTGGGTATGTTTCAATAAAGACTATTACACATTAAAAAAAAAGAAAAAGAAAAAAAAAAAAAAGGATCTGCAAAGTATGGCCCACTGGTCAAGTTTGGCGCACGATCTGCGCTTATAAATAAATCTTTATTGGAACACATCCATACTTGTTCACTTACACATCCTCGATGGCTTTCACTGAACACCAGCAGAGATGAGTAGCCGTGGCAGAGGTCATCTGGCCCACAAAGCCTAAAATATTTCCTATCTGGCCTTAAAGTCTGCTGACCTCTGCCACAGATGAACCTCAAATATGGAAACAGAAACATAAATCCTGAACACAGGTTAATCAAATCAAGACAGGCATAACTAAGTTCCCCACATATTATTCTCTGTCTTATTCTTTAATGGACTTTAGAGCAGTTTTATATTCACAGCAACTTTGAGCAGAAAGGACAGAGAATTCCCATATACTCCCTTTTCACATAGGCACAGCTTCCCTGCTGTCAACACCCCACACCAGAGTGGGACAGTATTCTTTCTGCTACCTAAATATTTGGTGATTTATTCACTTACTGTCTCCTTTTAAAACATACCTGGCACTTCACAGACTGTCAATAGGGTTTGCTGAATGGGTAAGGGGAGGGCACGCTGAGCAAACCTATCCGAATAAACACTCCCTTACTTTCTCCCAGAATGCTAATATAAAACGGTAGAAGCAGGGCCAACACTAAGCTTTCCGGCCCAGTGGGAACCCACTTCCCTAGATGGCAACATGGGCACTGGTTTGTACCCATCAAGGACTTTGGGGTCAACAGTAGCTCTGTGCAAATACTGCATTTGCTCCTGACCTGGTGGTCGCCCTGTTTCCAGTGAGATATGGGATCTGTATTTAGTTGGGCCAATGGTTGAAAGGGGGTATGAACATGTGGCCACTGCCCACCGATGCTGCCAGCCAGCAGGATGACAAGATCAATGCAGCTGACAGCAACTGTGGAGCCTTTGCCCTGAGCCGGGCAGCCTGCGCACCCTGACAAACTTTTTTCATCTAACCCTCTCCACGACCTCTGAGGGTCTTTGCCCATTTTTCTTGTCGGTTGTTTATCTCCTTCTTACTGATCGGGAGGAGCTCTTTCTATTATCTTTCTTCCTTCTAACCTCCTCATTCTTTCCATTACTTTTTAACGGTTTTATGTATTGCAAGTATCTTTTAGTCTGAGGTTGTCTTTTTTATATACATAAATTTTTATTTATTTATTTACGGCTACGTTGGGTCTTCGTTGCTGCGGCGTGGGCTTTTTTCTAGTTGCGGCGAGCGGGGGCTACTCTTCATTGCGGTGCACGGGCTTCTCATTGCGGTGGCTTCTCTTGTTGTGGAGCACGGGCTCTAGTCACGCGGGCTTCAGTAGTTGTGGTGCGTGGGCTCAGGAGTTGTGGCTCGTGGACTCTAGAGCGCAGGCTCAGTAGTTGTGGCGCACGGGCTCAGTAGTTGTAGCGCACGGGCTTAGTTGCTCCACAGCATGTGGGATCTTCCCGGACCAGGGCTCGGACCCGTGTCCCCTGCATTGGCAGGCGGATTCTTAACCACTGTGCCACCAGGGAAGCCCAGTCCTGAGGTTTGTCTTTTAACTTTGTTTATGGAGTCTTCTCTCATAGAAAAGCTTTACATGTTAAAATTATCACGTTTCTCACTCTTCTCTTTTTGGTTTGTGCTTTATCTTGTTTAAGGAAGCCTTCCTAACCTCAAGGGCATAAAAATATTCTCCAAATTTTTTTCTAAGACTCCTCAAGTTTTGTTTTTCATATGTAGGCCTTTAATCCATCCATTTTACAGCTGAGGAAACTGAGGGACGGACACATTAAGCAACTGGTCTAAGATCACCCAGTTGGCAAGTCTGGATTCACAAACAAAACGCAATTGATTTCAAAGCCACTTACATGCTGCCATGCTGTCCGTTTCCTTTCAGAACCTGCCTTCTTCACTCAGCACACCGTTGTGAAGGTTCAGCCATAATGATGTGCAGAGCCCTATCTTGGCGTTTTCACTGCTACATAGCACCCACGGTCCAGATAAATCAGCTCATTCAGCCATCCCCCGACTGGGGCGCAGGCAGGTCATTCCCACGCTTCAGCCACTAAACACAGGCCCCGTGTCACATGAACTAGTTCCTCTCTGCAGTGGGCGTCTAGAAATGGCATTTCCCAGCTGTAGGGTATTAACTAAATACTACAAAATTGCTCTTCAAAGTGGTCGTACATCCTGCATTCCTCCCTGTGTGGTGGGAATTCCTCGCTTCCCAACTCCTCCTCAACCTACATGCTATTAGCCGGCCAGGTTTTTCCAACACGAGGGTCATGAAGTGATTTCTCATTTTAATTTGCATTTCTCTGATTGCTAGTGAAACTGAGCACTTTTGCGTACGTCGATTGGTTGTTCTGGTTTCTCCTCTGTGAATTCTCTCCTCACATCCCTTTGCCCATTTTTCTGTCCTGTTATGGACCATTCCTCATTGAATCGGAACAGCTCTTTCTATCATCTTTCTTCTTCCTGATCTTCTGATTCTAAAATTTCTACAGTTCTGTTTTGTAATCCATCCAGAATTTGTGTACACAACATGAAATTGGGATCTGATTTTCCATTTTCCACCTGGACAGCCAGTCCAGCGCTGTTAACTGACTGGTCCGCCCTTACTCTTGTGGCAGACAGAATAATGCTGCCCACCGCCCCACCAAGCGCCCACATCCTAATCCCAGCGACCTGTGAATACGCTGCGCTAACGCCACCAAGGGAACCGAGGTGGCAGATGGAATCGAGGCTGCTAATTAGCTGGCCTGGAGACACGGAGATTGTCCTGGATGGTGGAGGGGCTCCAGTGTAACCACAACAGTCCTTATGAGTGAAAGAGAGGCAGGAGTGATTAATCAGGGTCAAAGAGAGACGTAGAAATGCTATTCTGAACCTGCCTCTGAAGATGGAGGACGGGGCCAAAGGTGCCGCTGGGCCCTGGGAGCCGGCAAAGGTAATGAGGCAGATCCTCTCCCACGGCCTCTGCAGGGGCACAGCCCAGAGACCTCGACTTCAGTCTGTGAGGCCTTTGGACTGCTGATCTCCAGAACCGGATGTTACTAACTTCACGCTATTTTAAGCAACTAAGCTTATGATAATTCGTTATAACAACAGTAGGAAAGTAATATGCTCCTTATCTGTAATTTGTCATACATCACGCTTTTTATTTTGTCTTGTTATCTGTTGATCTATGTCTGTACCAACATCATACTGTACGAGTTACTATAATTTTGCCGTTAAGCTTGCAAGTCAAGAAAGGGGAAGCCTCTCTTCTTCAAAACTGCCTTGGCTATTCTTGAATATGTAATTTTTTTTTTTTTTTTTTTTTTGCGGTACGCGGGCCTCTCCCATTGCGGAGCACAGGCTCCGGACGCGCAGGCTCAGCGGCCATGGCTCACGACACCCAGCAGCTCCGGGGCATGAACCCGTGTCCCCTGCATCGGCAGGCAGACTCTCAACCACTGCGCCACCAGGGAAGCCCTGTAATTTTTTAATTTAACAAAGAGAATATATCTTAAAAGAAAATAAACACAGTACACGAGGGAGACGCCTTCTAGGCTCAGGGCACGAGCCAAGACTGAAAGTCATGAAGCGCCGACACGTTTAGTGAATCACACGCAGCACAGAGCAGCCAGGAAAACGTTCAAAACCACTGGGCGATCAGCCCTGGGGTGGATGATTTCAGTAGCCTAGAAACCATTAACAGCAGGCAAAGCCTTCTACTTCTGACCGGATTTTCCCTCCCATCTGAAACAAAAATTTTTTAACAGAATATATAAAACAAGTCTTTAAGACACTGGAATTCAGGCAGGAAAGGATCCTGAGGAACTGGAAACAAAAGAAGTAAAGCTTCCAATTGTCCTCACATCACAGTGTTGAGTGATTCTTCAGACTGCAGTGCAGGGAGGGGAACCCAGACAGTGCACAGTGGGGCCCTGATCTGAAGACCAAGCTGAGAGCCCAAGGAGACCAAGGGAGCTGGAGTTTGCAGGGCTGAACACAGACAGGAGGGGTGCACAGAGAAGGAGCTCCAGCCACTTAGAGGGTCCCTCCAGGATTCAGTAGATCACTGATGAGGAAACTACCCAAGGATGGGCAAAGAACCACCCGAAAAATTAGAAGGACCAGTTCACAGGGTTCACCCGAGGCCAGAAAGAAGCTGTCCTCACAGACTGGTAAACCTCATAATTCAGGGACATCAGGCAGAGTAACAAAAGGGGTCTTGTCACCTAGTGAGGAATAATTAGCCCTAAACTAAATGCTGATCTGGTCCCATCTAACAAATCTTAAGGGCAAGACCCAAAATGCCCAAACCGTTTCCAAAGCTCAAGAGTATTTATCAACCACAAAAATATTCAGTCCCCAAAAGGAGAAAAACTCACAATACCTGGAATCCAGTAAAAAAACGATGAGTGTAAAGAAGCAGGAAAATACAACCCAAATTAGGACAAAAATCAATCAACCAAAACTAATCCAGACCAAGATATTAGAACTGGCAAACAAAGATATCAAAGGAGGGACAAACTTTGTAACATTATCTCCAGATTTCGGTAACTTGAAACTAAACCAAGCCAAAATGAGAATTCACTCACTATCTGGGTCACTATCTGGGTCATTTCAAATAGGGAAAAATACTGGAACATTAACTGCTGGTCAGGTCTAAGAGGTCTACCTACCTCTGCCTTCTCTGGAGAGGAAGACTAAAGCATAAGCTTGTCAGTGGTTGTACAGGCATTTCCCATGTTCGAGAAGCAACAGGAAACACTGAACATGGAGGACAGAAAAAGACCCTGAGAGAACTTCTGGAGATGAAAACTACAGTATCTGTGATGAAAACTACACTGGATGGGATTCATGGCAGATCAGACACTGCAGAAGAAAAGATGAGTGAACCTGAAGGTGCAGCAATAGGAACGATCTAGGACGGGACACAGAGAGAACAGACCACAAATAGAAGTGAGGCTCGCTGCCTGATACACGCGTAACTGGGGGTCCCAAGGGGGAAGAGAGAGGAGGACAGAAGAAGGAATGATCAAAATTGTTCCAACTGTGATTTAAAAAACCCAGAGATCCAAGAAGTTCCGTGAACCCCAAGCAAAAAATCAGTTAAAGGACAATTCTGGGAAACAGAGGCAGTGGCAGACTAGGCTTTAAATCTCCTCTAAGGCCCTCATGAGAACAGACGGGGCAGCTGGGAGAGCAAACCCAAAGTCCACAGCCACACTGACAGTAGGTCGGGCCGGAGAAGTCAACAGGGTCATCCCGTCCCGGATGACCATTAGATTAGACTAGATGCTGTTTCCAGTGCCATAACTACATCAAAATTCAACACCGGAAATTTCCTTTCCAGAAAAGGTAATTATATTCTTCCCTTAACGATAGCTGTATGGGTTTCTTCTCTAAGAAAATGATCTATTCAGACATTTCTAAGGACAAGGGTAAACTGTATTTATTACTTTAAACTGGGTTTATTACGTTTCACTACTGTCCTTTTGAGTCACTTAATCAAAAACCAGAGTAATGATATTTATATCTAATCACAAAATATACATATTTTTATAATCTAGGATACTATCTTTCTTTCATACTTACATTTCTTAGAGGTTGGTACTTGTTTTATTTTTAGAATGTAACTATGAACATATGTCAAAGAAGGGAAGATAGCAGATTTAAAGAAGGGAGCAGGTTAGAAATAAGTTGACTCTGTTTAATATTTTTAACTATATATTCTATGCTTTCCATGCATTCAGCTTTATCAAATAAAATTGGAAATTTATTCTAAACTGACTCTGATGGAAAACACATGCCTACCACCCACCACTGCAAGGGATTCTAGCAGGTATTCTGGCAATTCCTCAAGTAGAAGTGGTGCTGTACATTCCAGTACCACTTATATAAGATGAGATTATTAATGTACACACGGGTGGTAAACAGCAATCCTGAGAACAGTCTGGTAAGCACAATATTCAAAACTGGAAAGAACAAAACAATTAAAACCATCAAACATACAGCCTTTCGGGGAAGAGGGAAAATACTTAATAACGTGCTTGGTCCCAAAGCACTCAACTATTAAGTTTTGGTACCTGAATATGTTTAAATATCTTGGAAAATCCTGGAAGGTCACAAAGATGGAGGCCAGTACATCAAGCTCTAGGCCAGAGAGACAAGTGTGCTGCTTCCACCAACTGTAAGATTAAATTCAGCAAGACTGGGACTTCCCTGGTGGTACATTGGTTAAGACTCCGTGCTCGCAATGCACAGGGCCTGGGATCAATCCCTGGCCAGGGAACTAGATCCCACATGCATGCCGCAACTAAGAGTTCTCATGCCACAACTAAGGAGCCTGCCTGCCGCACCTAAGACCCAGTGCAACCAAATGAATATTTTAAAAATAAACCAGTGGGGGCCTCCCTGGTGGCGCAGTGGTTGAGAGTCCGCCTGCCAATGCAGGGGACACGGGTTCGTGCCCCAGTCCAGGAAGATCCCACATGCCGCGGAGCGGCTGGGCCCGTGAGCCATGGTCACTGAGCCTGCGCTTCTGGAGCCTGTGCTCCGCAACGGGAGAGGCCACAACAGTGAGAGGCCTGCGTATCACAAAAAAAAAATAAAACAAAAATTAAAAAAAATAAATAAACCAGTAAATTCAACAAGACCAGTTTCCAAAAACTAGAATCCCAACTCATAAAAAACCACTCCCAAATGACAGATTCACTGGTGCCTTTGCACCAGCACCCAGGACCTGCTGCCCAAGAGACACTGCCCAGCCCTCCATGGACACCCAGCAGTGTCCATCAGAGTAAATCCATCTGGTTGGAGGATGGATGGACACTAAGCTCCCCTCTACAGCTTACACTTTTGTTCATTCCCTACCTTTCTGACTTTCTAAGAGCCCAACCGCCCATGATCTAGAACATTCTTTCAGCCAGCGAGATCCCTAGAAGCCGAGGGCCAAGGGCTCAATGCTCTTTCAATTCTCCTCCTAAACTCCTCCTCTTCCCGCCACAGGTGGGATTCCCCACCAGGACACAGCTACCTGTCCTTGGGAATAAACTAAGAGGCCCTGAACACAAGGTACCGGCCTCAGCAGAAGGTGTGGTGTAGCCAACGCAAAGCTGACAGCCGTGGTCACACGTGGGGACGCCACCACCCACAGGAAGGGCATCACTCTGCTGACAGCCCTCTATCCCTTTCTTAAAGCCACGCCCTGAGGTCATGGCCTCCCCACTCTCAGACTGTGCTCCAAGGGAGTAGAAAGCACTTTTGAAAGACAGCAAACTCATGGCTACATTAACAGTGCAAAATAAAGCTGGCAGTCCTTGGCTTTCAGCCAGCCTCTGATTCTTGAGCCCTGTATCTGCAGGGCACCCACATGATGTGTCCCTTTAAGGGTCACCAACAGACCTTCCCAGGCCCTCGTTCAGGGAGCTGCAAGCAACAGAGCTGACTCGTGGCTGAAGCACAAAGTGCTGGGCCACGCTTCATCACTGCCCGGTTCTACACCTCTGTATTCAGCAAAAACTCAACCGATTCAAACTAAAGCCATCTGCAGTAAGTATCTGATAAATGTTGCTGTACTGGGCACAGATGGAGCTGTGCATGAGCTAGAAGACTCAGCTCTCTACACACACTTACTTGAAGGGGAGGTGGGTGGCTTCCTGGAAGGCCGCTGCTCTGCCTTGGGGCGAATGGCGTGCTCCACGGGCGTGTCCGGGTGTCCTTCAGGGCTCAGTGAGTACTGGAACTGGACTGTCCCCGACTCCACCTGCTTCACCTACAATCGACCACAACAAGAGCAGTGATGGCCACGCTCCCTTCATCAGCACCCTTCAGTTAGAACAACTTAACCAGGAACAATTCGCCCGGCCCTAAGATGATCAATGAGAATCAGAACCCCAAGAGGCCACCATCACAAGAACACCCTCACCCAAGCAGAAATCACAACATTGCTGCTCCAGTTTCGAATGCGTTTTTTAATTAACCTATGTTATGTTGACTGTTTCCCTTTTGGTGTATAGTTCTTTGAGTTTTAACACATGTAACCACCACCACAGCCAGGGTACAGAACAGCCCCACCACCCAAAACATTCCCTCACTGCCTCCTTGTACACCGTCCCGCCAACACCCAACCCCGCAATCTACCCCTCTCTTCTGTCATATAAATAGGATCACATGCTATACAACCTTTGAGACTGGCTTCTTTCACTCCCTGCGATACTGATGAGACTCTCCCGGGCCATAGTGTGTACCCACGGCCCGTTCCTTTTTGTTGCCGAGGAGTTTTCTATTGTACGATGCACCCCAGTGTACTTATCCATTCACCCATTTAGGAACATTCGGGCTGTTTCTAGCTTGAGTGGTTATAAATAGAGCTGCTAGGAACACTGGTATACATATTTCTGTGTGACATAAGTTTTCATTCCCATAAGGTTCACTTCTCTACGAGTAGGATTGCTGGGTCATATGGTATGTGTATATTTAATTTTACAAGAAACTGCTAAACTGTGACTTGCTTCTGGACTCTATTTCATTCCATTCATCTATGTGTCAATGCCTTTACCAACAGCACTTTATCGTGATTACTGTAGCTTTAATGAAAGTCTTGAAATTGTGTAGTATGAATCCTCCAACTTTATCGTTCTTTCCAAAATTGTTTTGACTCTAATTCCTTTGCTTTTCTGTATAAACTTTAGAATATATATATATATTTTGTATATATATATATACAAAAAAATCATGTAAGGATTTTGATTGAAATTGCATTAGACCTATAGGTCAATTGGGGGAGAATTTATATCTTTACTATGTTGAAACAGTCTTCCAATCCATAAAGATGTCTCTCCACTTATTTAGGTCTTCTTTGCCTCAGCCTTTGTAAATAATGCTGGTTTTTAGATTTTGCTTTCCAACTGTTGTTAATGTAAAGACATGTGATTGATTTTTCTATCTTGACCTCCTGTTGTATCCTGCATTCTCCCTAAACTTGTTTATTCTAGGAGCTTTTGGTAAATCCCTTGAGATTTTCCACACAGAAAATCATGTTGTCTGCAGATAAGATTTGTTCCTTCCTTTCCAATCTGTATGGTTTTTAAATTTTGTTTTCTTGCTTTATTGCACTGGCTAGAACTTCCAGTACAATGTTGAATAAGATGTTGAATACTATGTATGGGCATCCTTCACTTGCTCCTGATCTACGGGGAAAAGAATTCAATCTTTCACCATTACGTGTGATGCTAACTAAAGGATTTTTGTAGATATTCTTATCAAGCTGAGGAAGTTCCTCTTTATTCCTGTTTGCTCAGTTTTTGTCATAAATGGACATTGAATTTTGTCAAATGCTTCTTCTGCATCAGTTGTTATGATCATACGTTTTTCCTTCTTTAGGCTGTGACTATGATGAATTACATATTTTTGACTTTCAAATAGAAAATAGCCTTGCATTTCTGAGATAACCCCCAACTTGGTCATGGTGTATTATTCTTTTTCCATATTGTTGGATCCAATTTGCTAATATTTTGTTGAGTATTTTGCATCTAAGTTCATGAGGCTTATGTATCCATAGTTTTCTTTTCTTGTACTGTCTTTTTCTGGTTTTGATATCAGAGTAATGCAGGTCTTGTTACACGAACTAGGAATTGCTCCTATCTATCCTACTTTCTGGAAGAGAATGTATAAAATCAGTGTTATTTTTCCTTAAAGGAAAAAATGTTTAGGACAATTTACAGTGAATAGGCCTGGATAGTTCTTTTTCAAAAGTTTTTTAACCATGAACTCATTTTCTATAAAGTTATAGGACTACTCAGATTATCTAGTTCATCTTGGGTAAGTTTTGATAGTTTGTTGTTTAAGGCAAACTGATCCATCTCATCTAAATTTTCAAGCTTATGGGCATAGAGTTGTTCACAGTATTCCCCTAATATCCTTTTTATATGTGTGTGGTCTGTAGTGGTATCCCTTCTTTCATTCCTATTATTAGTAATTTGTGTCCTCTCTTTTCTTTACTCTTTCAGTCTTGTTAAAGGTTTGTCAATTTTATTGAGCTTTTTAAAGAATCAGTTTTTTATTTCACTGGCTTTCTCTAGTTTTTCCTCTATTGTTTTTGTTTTCAGTTTTATTAGTTTCTGCTCTTATCTTTATTATTGACTTTCTTCTACCTTGCTTTAGGTTTATTTTCTTCTTCTTTTTCTAGTTTCTAAAAGTGGAAGATTAGATTATTGATTTGAGACTTTTCTCTGTTGTTATATAAGCACTTAACGCTATAAATTTCCATGTAAGCACACTTTAGCTGCACCCTATGAAAACTGATATGTTGTATTTTCATTTTTGTTCAGTTCAAAATATCTTCTATATTTTCTTGAGGCTTCCTCTCTGACTTATGGATTATTTAGAAGTGTATGAATTTCCTAGTGTTTCTAATTTTTTATGTTATCTTTGTTATTGGTTTCTAGTTTAATTCCATTATGATCACAGAATATACCTTGTGTAATTTCAGTTCTTTTAAAATTAAAGCTTGTTTTATGATCCAGGATATGGTCTATCTTGGTGAATGTTCCATGTGCACTTGAAAAGAATGTGTATCCTGCTGTTGTTGGGTGGAGCGTTCCATAAAGGTCATTTACATCCAGATGCTTAATGATATTGTTCAGTTCTATATGTTGGTGATTTTCTATCTACATGTTTATAGTTTACTCCAAGAGGAGTGTTGAAATATCCAACTACAACTGTTAATTTGTCTATTTCTGCGCTATTAGTTTTTTGCATTTTGAAGCTCTATGTTAGATGCATACACTTTCAGTATTGTATGTCTTCTTGGTGAATTGACTCTTTTATCATATGTAATATCCCTCTTAATTTCTAGCAATTTCTTTTGCTCCAAAGTCTACTTTGTCTGGTATTAATAGAGCTACTCCAGTTATCCTTTGAATAGCGTTTGCACAGAATGGTTTTCCATCCTCTTACTTTTGACCTACTACATCGTTGTATTTGAACTGAGCTCCTGGTAAACAGCATACAGTTGGACCTTGAGTTTTTATGCCACCTGACAACTTCTGTCTTGAAGTTGGTGTGTTCAGACTATTTATATGTCATGTAATTATTGGTGTGTCTGGATTCAAAACTATCATTTTACTATGATTTCTTCCCTCTGTTTTTCATTCGTTTCCCCTTTCTTGCCTTATTTTGAATTATTCCATTTTATCTATCTATTGGGTTTCTCACTGTCTCTTTGTATCCTATTTTTAGCGACTGCTCTAGGGTTTACAATGTAAATATTTAACTTTTCACAATCTACTCAAAATCTATATTTTATTACCGCAAGTGGAATGTAGAAAGCTTATCACCCTACAGGTCTCTTTACCTGCCCCCTTTGTATTATAGCTGTCTTACCTATTATACCTTAAGAATCCTATCAGACACTGCTATACTTTTTGCTTCAACCATCAAACATATTTTAAAGAACTCAAAAGGAGGAAAATACTATATTATAGTTATCATTTTTGATGCTCTTCCTTCATTCCTGATGTACCAAGTTTTCATCTGGTATCATTTCTCTTCTGTCTGAAGAAATTCCTTTAGCAATTCTCTTAGAGCATGTCTCCTGCCAATGAATTCTCTTAGTCTGAGTTCATCTGAGAATGTCTTCATTTCACCTTCGTTCCTGCAGGACTTTTGCTGGAATAGAATTCTGAGTTCTGGGGTCTTTCTGCTACTGCTTTTAAAATGTTGCTCCATTTCTTTCTGGCCCCCATGATTTCTGCTAAGGAACCCACAGATATTCAAATTATTGTCTCTGTGTAAGTAATGCATCATTTTTCTATGGCTGCTTTCAAGACTTTGCCTTTATTTTTTAGCAGTTTGATTATGATATGTCTGGTTGTGGATTTCTTTGCACTTATCTCTGGGTTCACTGAACCTCTTCAATCCGTAGGTTTAAGTCTTTTGCCAAATTAGAGGAGTTTTCAGCCACTGTGTCTTCCAATGTTTTTTCTGCACAGAACCCTTTCTCTTCTACTGGGACTCTGACGGCACAGGTGTTAGCCTTTGTGGTCCTGCCCCACACGTCCCTGAGGCTTTGTCCACTGTCTTCCAATCGCTTTCTCTCTGTGGCTCAGGCTGGATAACGTCTGTTGATTTCCCTTCAAGTTCACTGACTTTCTTCTGTCATCTCCATCCTGCTGTTGAGCCCACCGAGCGAATACTTTACTTTGGCAATTTTATTTTTCAGTTCTAAAGTTTCCATTTGCTTCTTCTTTATCTTCCATCTCTTTGCTGAGACTTTCTATCTTTCCCTTTGTTTCAGAAGTGTTCGCTCCGATTTACTGGAGCATTTTGATAATGCCTGCTTTAAGGGCTCTGTCTGATAATTCCAACATTTGCGTCACCTCAGTATTGCTGTCTGTTGAATGTCTCTCCCTTTCGAGCGGAGATTTTCCTGGTTCTTTGTCAATTAAGCTTAGATTGTATCATGGACATTCTGAATGCCACATTATAAGATTCTGAGTCTCGTTTAAATCCTATGGAGAACACTGGTATTTTTGTTTAGTCAGGAATCCACCCAGTTGGGTTCAAGCCCCAGTTTCCAACCAGCCTCTTGCGGGTGGTGGTTTCAACACCGGTTCCATTTACAAAGCCTGTGCAGTGATACTCAGGCTTCTCCTGCATGTGGTCCACCCAGTGGGCAACCCCACCCACAGTCCAGCTCTCAAAGCCTGCGATATGCTGTTTGGGGTCAGATTCAGGCACGTGAAGCTTGGAGTTAGCTCAGCATTTCTTAAACAACTTTATGGGGTACTTTCCAAGCTCCTCCCTCTCCAGATCCCCCTAGTTCTTTCCAGTTTCCTGGGGCTCCCCTTCCAATCCTCTGGCCAGACCCCACTGTGCTGCACACCTCTGGCAACAGTACCTGAATGCAAGGCCAAGCAGTGGGGTACAGAGTGGGGTTGTTTTTTAAGTGCAGGAGTGTATAAAAGAGCTAAAGATCCCATCTATCATTACTGTAAGACAATATACAATTTCTAAAATTGATATACTAAGAAATAACAGTAGAAGCATAATATTTAGAAAACAAAGTAAATACCATATGTCACAGCTAAGAGTTGAAAGCGGCTGCCTCTGGAGATATTAATTTTTTTAAGACAATTATTTGCTCAAGGAAAGAATACAGGAGTTGTTTAAGAAGGAAAAGATAATCATAATACACTACTTACCTTCACAGTAAATAATCATAATAACATAAACCGCGAAATTTACTTAGTAAAAAATTATAGGATGTGTATAGCATGTATTTTTTTTCTTTAACATCTGCCACTCCTACTCAACTGTAAGTTCCATGGGATTAGAGATATTTTTCCCGGAGCAGATACAGGTGTTCAATAAAAAGTCATTGAATGAACAAATAAGATAAAGATCTGACGGGTGCAAAGGCAGAGACCAGGCTTACCTAGGTTTCCACCCCTCTGACTGCGTAGATGCTGGCACTGCTACATGAGATGAGAAATACAGGAAGAAGCAGAGCAGCACTTTTAGAGAGCAGGAGAGTGGATCAAGTCTGTGACCAGCGGTAGTTTATTATTTTAGCTAATTATATCTGTTTAGAGTAGTGGTCCTCAACTGGGGGCGATTTTGCCCCCAGAAGAACACATTCAGCTATTTCTGCAGACATTTAGGCTGTCATAACTGGGGGGATGCTACTGGCATCTAGTGGGAAGAGGCCAGGGATGCTGCTTGACACCTTCCAGTGCCCGGGACAGACCCACAGCAAAGAATTGCCTGGCCCCAAACGCTAATAGTACTGAGGTTGAGAAACCCTGATTAGAAGTGATATTCCTCATGAAAAATGATGGTATTTAATATATTTGTGTCCTTAAGACAGTCAAACCTTCACAACACTTATGCTCCAATATAGTTTACACACTTAAAAAGCGAAGGAAATGTAGTGGCATGAGAAGGCTAAAATTAAACAGAATAAGGATTTATTCACATACATACATACACAGAGAGAGAGAGAGAATGAGAATGAGAGAACAGCAATGGCTTCAGGATTTCTAATGGCAATTTTATAATAAGGGCTCAAACCAGACCATGTGGGAGTGCAGCAAAATGTGACCCCATAATCAGGGACATAATAAGAAAAGCTGCACCATCAGCTGCTCCCTTATTCAGGTTCCCAAAGCATAATCCAAACCATAAATAACAACACGGAAGATAACGTTTGTCACTAGACTCAGCACACGGATGACATACTGATATAACAGGTCTGGTCCTTTACCTAAGAAAAATTAGACAATTGAGGCCTAAAAGCCTCCTGTTTGTGCTGCTGAGACTGGACGGGTATATTTCAGGAATGTCAGCAGAAGAATCAAACAACACACCCAGGCAAAAACGCTGTCACAACCCATTAGTAGTGTCAGGAAGGACTTGGGACATCAGCCAGAGCAGTGGTGTCACACGGTGTCTGTGGCCCCCAGGCCTCTGCTCCCCACCCCGCAAGGCCACCAACAGGCCAGTGGAGGCCAGGGTATAAGACCCACACACACACGCTTCCGCTGGCCCTGCCCCACTTTTATTTGCTTTCTATACTAGGGATCAGAGAAAGCTTCATTTCAAAATGGATTTTTTTTTAAGTCCTGCTGTGGTCCCACCCCTCCAGACACAGCTGGAGAGAGTTGAGGTCCAGTGGGTGTGAGCGACAAGCCACAAAGACCAGCCAGGACAGTGCCCACCGCCCGGCTCCCATCCCAACCTTGTGCACACGAGACACAGCCCCCAGTGCACCAAACGTTTCAAGAGGGCCTTTTTATTAAGGGAACCCTCCTACACTGTTGGTGGGAATGTAAGTTGGTGCAGCCACTGTGGAAAACAGTAGAGAGGTTCCTCAGAAAACTAAAAATAAAATTACCACATGATCCAGCAATCCCACTCCTGGGCATATATCTGGAGAAAACTCTAATTCAAAAAGATACATCCATCCCAATGTTCACAGCAGCACTATTCACAATAGCCAAGACAGGGAAGCAAACTGTCCATGGACAGATGAATGGATAAAGAAGATGTGGTACATATATACAATGGAATACTACTCAGCCATAGAAAAGAACAAAATAATGCCTTTTGCAGCAACATGGATGGACCTAGAGAGATTATCATACTAAGTGAAGTAAGTCAGAAAGAGAAAGACAAATACCGTACGATATCACTTATATGTGGAATCCTACATATGACGCAAATGAACCTATCTATGAAACAGAAACAGAATCAGGGACATAGAAAATAGACTGGTGGTGGTTGCCAAGGGGGAGGGGGTTGGGGGGGCGAGTTTGGGACTAGCAGATGCAAACTGGTGTATTTAGAATGGATAAACAACAAGGCCCTACTGTAGAGCACAGGGAACTATATTCAATACCCTGTGATAAACCATAATGGAAAAGAATATGAAAAAATGTACGTATATATATGTTAGCTGGGCCACTTTGCTGTACAGCAGTAATTAACACAACAATGTAATTCAACTACACTTCAATAAAAAAATAAATTTAAAAATAAAAAGAGGGCTTTTTAAAAAGCACAGAAGTGGATCTCATGGCACCATGTATACAAATAAGGGTCACAGGCCCCGCAGGTCACCTTGAGAGACTGATACATGACCGGGGACATTATAAGACCCCAGATAAAACCGGCCTCAGTGAGTTCACAGCCGACTATGACTCAGAAACCACACTTATTTTTTAAGGGCACAGCCTTGAAATGAAAAAACAGAGCTCATGAAACATCGGCAAACGTATTTGTCTGCTTCTGATTTTGAAAATGCAGGAACTTGCTAGAAGCTCGTAGAAAATAATCATACTTACGGAGCCTCTAACAATTTACCTCTTCGGAGCTCATGCTGGCTGGGGGTACCTTATAGACCAGACAGTGCGAGGGGTTGGGCTGGATCCCACCCTGTAGAGGTAACGTCACCCGCCCGGAGCTGGCTTCCAGCACGGGGTTCCAGACAGCCCAGCGCACCATGTGCATACACGCCAGGTTCGACAAGGAGGTGACCGAAGCTGCCTGGAATGGAAACAAAGCACATTGGTCATGAGTCATTACCAAGCCCACTTGGGTGGGGGAAATCAACAGTGCTTTCCCGGTAAAATTTCACTAGAGAGCAGTGTAGCAAGGCAGGGGGTCATCACAAAAGAAAGAACCGCCACAGGAAGAGGACACGACATCACATCAGTGGCTCAAAGAGAGCAGGGAAGCCAGCCTCCGGTTCCGGGACCCCCCCCCCACTAACCAGGACCCTCTTGAAGACCAACACCATCTTTATGACTCCTCCTCTTCCTGTAGGATCTTCCTGCAGGTTTTCAGACACTCTGTGCCTTAGCAACATCTACCCAAATCCATGAATAAAACACCAGGAATGGCACTCTGTGTTAGTGATGAGACACTTTGTAAAATGATGAAGAAAACACGTGGATACTGGGAGACTGGGATTGACATATACACAGTACTACGTATAAAACAGATAACTAAGGGACTTCCCTGGTGGTGCAGTGGTTAAGAATCCACCTGCCAAAGCAGGGGACACGGGTTCGAGCCCTGGTCCGGGAAGATCTCACATGCCGCGGAGCAACTAAGCCCTTGTGGCACAACTACTGAGCCTGCACTCTAGAGCCCGTGGGCCACAACTACTGAGCCCGCGAGCCTAGAGCCCGTGCTCTGCAACGAAGAGTAGCCCCCGCTCGCCGCAACTAGAGAAAGCCCACGCGCAGCAATGAAGACCCAATGCGGCCAAAAATAAATAAATAAATAAAATGAAAAAAATAATAATAAAAAAATAAAATAGATAGCTAATGAGAACCTAATGTGTAGCACAGGGAACTCTACTCAATGATCTGTGGTGACCTAAATGGGAAGGAAATCCAAAAAGGAGGGGAGATATGTATACCTAGAGCTGATTCACTTTGCTGTACAGCAGAAACTAACACAACATTGTAAAGCAGCTATACTCCAATAAGAATTAATTTTAAAAAAAAGAATACACGTGGATATTCAATTTAGGGTTATTAGCACACAGTTTCTCCCCCAAAGTTTCAGCTCCTAATGGTATGTTCTATCTATGTAACTTATGTGTAATTAGGAAATCAGTCAGGCTGAATGTTACATGCTGTTCCTTCTTTCACTGTCTCTATCGTTGGCCAGATGCAAGGGAAGAGGACCCTAGGACACCCCAGAATTAGCCTCCACATTCAAGCAAAGGCATTTTCACAAATACGGCTTCAGGGCTTGATTCAGTAGTGTTTTAAAGAAACCACTTTCATCCGCTTATTCAAAAAGCAGCAAGAGGGACTTCCGTGGCGGTCATGTGGTTAAGACTTCACCTTCCAATGCAGGGGGTACAGGTTCGATCCCTGGTCGGGGAGCTAAGATCCCACATGGCTCATGGCCAAAAAAACAAAACATAAAACAGAAGCAATATTGTAGCAAAATTCAATAAAGACTTTAAAAATGGTCCAAAAAAAGCAGCAAGAATAAAGCAGAACTCGGAGTGGGCCGTGGTCGGGTCCTAAAATTCCTGCTCGGCTGGGCAACAAGGCTTGTGATCCACCCCATTATGGCAGCTTCAGAGACAACGGCTCTGCCCCAGGCCCTGAATGGCAGATTCTGCAGGCTCCCTGGCACATCAGCTCCCCCAGGAAGGCCATTTCGCAGCCAGAGGACATGGGGCGCTTGGCGACACCAGGTGAGACTGGAGCCCAGGAACAGCGCTTTCCACCCCAAGAGCCCAGTGACACTAACCGCAGTCAGACTGACAGCCGGGACTCGGGGCAGCAGCCACGCCCGCCTCTGCCCCACAATTCCCAGCCTCGGTGGTAATGCTGCGGAGAAGCCACCCAAAGGCGGCACGTGTAAAACACAACGTGGCCACAGCATCTCCCTTCCTGGGAGGACGACCGCAAAGGCCCGCGTGGTTCCTCAGTGTCGCCGGGCAGCCGAGGGAGCCGATGGCCCTCCGTCCCTCTTGACCACCGGCTGCACGCACTAACCCAGCTGCCCCCAAACTCAGGCCGTGGTCACAGGGAAGCTGACAGCCTGCAAGGAGGGGGCCTCGGACTCTCGGAAGGAATGGAAGCCCAAGCCTGCCTGTGATGGTGCAGAGCATGGTCCCAAAGGAAAGATGATGCCAACGGGGACCCTCTGACCCGAGCTGTGCCTGGGGCCACGGAGGCAGGGAAGGCTCCAGCGGTGTGCCCGGGGCTCCCCACGGACCCTGCTTATGTGGCTGGACACGGGTGAGCTGTGTGCCACTGTCACAGCCAGGACTTGACTGCACTCAGGTAAAGGGCAGATCGTCACACACACACACAAAAGGACGCTGGCTGGAATCCAGCACAGGCGACTTGATGGCCAACTGCCTCAAACCACAGCAGAGGGTGTGCACGAGGGGACCCCAATACAGAACAGGAAGCGTGCATTTCATCCAAGTCAGTCTTCCCAGACTGTTCCAGATGATATCCCATCCCGTTATATCCTTTATATCCGTGTGGGGGAACACCCAGAATCAGTGTCTGGTTGTGAATTAATCTCTCTTTCCTGAGGCCCCCTCGTAACTGGACCTCACACCACCCACTTCAGCTTATTCTGATCCTTTACTGGAGCCAAACTTCAGACCATGGGTAGGATACTTCATACCACCACATGAGCAAGGATTTGGGTCCCTGTCAACTCAATAAGAAAAAAAAAATAACCCACATCCTGGAAGTACAAGCAAAGAATCGGCCGAGTTAAGAATCCTAAGAGTCTGATTCTGTGCCATAACTTTCCATGTCTGTCAAATACAAGGACGGCGGTCTGCCCTTCCCATCCCGTTAGCCATTGACAGGATAAAACGGTACTGAACAACTACAGTGTATCAGGGAAAAGTTGATATAAGTCTATTGTTTTTAAAAAATAAATTATAGGGCTTCCCTGGTGGCGCAGTGGTTGAGAGTCTGCCTGCCGATGCAGGGGACACGGGTTCGCGCCCCGGTCCCGGAAGATCCCACATGCCGCAGAGCAGCTGGGCCCGTGAGCCATGGCCGCTGAGCCTGCGCGTCCGGAGCCTGCGCTCCGCAACGGGAGAGACCACAGCAGTGAGAGGCCCGCGTACCACAAAAATAAATAAATAAATAATAAATGTATCAGCAAAACTGGCCACTAAAAAAACTGTAAGGATTCAATACTACGTAGACTACGTTTGCAAACAGCCGTCTCCCAAAAAATTCGTAAGTTTATTACAGGATCCAAATGAAAACAAAAAACGTGCCCCCATTTTCATGCTATTTGTGCAACCCCTTCTGGCTTAACCTTTCAAATGCGGTGACTGATCCCCAGCTTTCGGTTTCACACACCTTTTGATTTTCTCGGCCTCAGTCTGCACGGCACTCTTCTGTGTAAGGCAGTTGTCAGTTATACAAACACCCACTTCTCACACTTTAACAGCCCAGGAACAAAACCTAGAAGAGGCAGGAAGGATCCTCCCCGAGCCTCCAGAAGGAGCAAGGCCCTCCCGACGCCTTGATTTTGGCCCAACAGATTCTGGATCCAGAACTGACTGGGAGAGAATAAATGTCTGTTGTTTTAAGCCAAGTAGTTTGTAACAATTTGTTCAGGCCGCCCCAGGAGGAATCCCCTCCGTCTCTGTCCTCAGACCAACTCAGAAATCCCTTCGAGGCAGGTAAAACTTCAGGTTATTTCACAAGGTTGATTTTCCTTTAGATCTTCAGTGAGACCTAATTCCTCCTGCCGGGGCCCCCTGTCACCCACTGAGCCCCCTCCATGCTAACTCTGGTCACCGCAGCCCGACGCCCAGAAACACACTGCAGAGGTGACAGGGAACCCATGGGGTGGGGGGAGGTCCCCTGGCCCTGAGGCCACCTCCCAAGACAGAGCTGGGCCCGAGGGCCAGACCCTGGATGGGGGCAGCCACGCTGGGGCCCCTGGTGAGCACAAATGAGAAAAGCAAACTGTTGTGGCAGAACGTGTCCAAATGTCCCCGACAGCACGCCCATCACAGAGGCTGTGGTGACCGAGAGTCACAGAGAGAGATTTAGGAAGCACGGGACAGATGGAGGAACGGGCAGAAGGCGGCCCGGCCTGGGCCAGGCACAGGTCTGTTCTGGGGTGTCCATGTGACCCTCTGCACCGTCCGCGAATGTTGACCACGGAGGAAGGGCCAAGGCCCACCCCAGCGGCACAGACCAAGGAGCGTTCACCCGCCTACGAGCCGGTCCGGTCCACATTGGCAGCCGGCGGCTCTGAGGTCTCAGAGCTGGGCCACAGGCAACGCACAAGGGTAAGATGACTTGTTTCCCGCATCCTCCTGAGAGGACACTGGGTGCCTGGCCACTGAGGTGAACCTCGCAAGGCCCGAGAGCCTGAAACACGCCCAAGGGGAAGAGTCAGGAGAGAAACAGGCATCCAGAGCCAGAATCTCCCCCCTCCTTCCCGCCAAGGAGCACGAGGCACCCAGGACCACCGGGCAAAGCAAAGGCTCACAAACCACATACCATCAGCCCGAAGTCATTCCTTCCAGAAGTGGATCGATTATACGCCAAAAGCTTTTCCAACTCAGACGTACAGAGAACACGGCAGCTGCTGCAGACTGATTTCCTTCATACACATTCAGGGCAGAAAAGGAAACCTAATGACGTATAAAGTCGCTTAAGCTGCCCGTATACGACACCGTGTATGCAGAGTCATTTAAAAGCACAGTAATCATTTGGCAGGCAATATTTTCATTTCATTCTACAGAGTACAGTAATTATTTTTAAACATACACATGAGCAATGAAAAACAGCAAGGGTATGGTTTTAAGAAAGCTGTAAACCTAGAATTACTCTTCGTACTGGCTAAAGGGCTCATAACACTCTGGTCCTCTTTGCAAAAAAGATATCAACTCAACAAGAGCTGAGAGAAGCAATAGGGAATCCGTCCTGAGTTTGGGGCCGTGGCTGGTGAGGTGGACAGGCGTGCAGCCTCTCGTCCTTCGGAGTCTGCAGCCCAGCAGCCAGAGCATGGGCACTCCAGGGACTTTGTATCTGCTTCCTCTGGAGAACCGGCCCCTTGCCGGGGTCCGCTTCCCTCCTCGCATCTCCCACTGGGTCCTACAGAGCCCTTGACGTTGGGGCTCAGGCTTGGTAGCCTGGCATCCCTTCCTGCAGACACCTCTGCTCCACGGGGCCGTGACCCCAGTGCAGGTCAACAGGGAACTCCACGGCCTGGAATAACGACTACTACAGGGAAGGGATGCGCTGAGGCCAGCCCTAGCCTTTCTATGAGGGGTTCCTAGTGGGGTCTCAGGAGAAGGCGGCTCGCTTGCATTCGGAGTCACCACCCGGGGAAGAAGTAAGCCTGAAGCTGTCTGCTGCCACCCCTACCCCAACCCCCAGGGCACCATGAAATCCTGAGCACAGCGGGAGAGAAGCCGGCAACAGAGAAACACGCAGGGCAGGCGAGGGAACGCAGGGGAGAGGGACGGAGGGGAACAGCCTCCATGCCAGCCAGGCTGAGGCCGTGCGGAGGATGCAAGACCTGAAAGAAAAAGTCAGCCAGCTGGACTTGAAACCAAGAAACAGCATTACCATTGGGGACAAGTGGTAAAGAGGACATGGGATCTCTCTGCTTATTTCTTACAACAGCATGTGAATCTGTAATGACGTCAAAATAAAGTGTAATTTAAAAAACAGTGAGGTACATGACAAAAGCTATATAAAGTGCTGGTAAAAAAAAAAAACAAAACAAAAAAAACTGTTTAATGACTGTCCACAAAAAAAGAAGGTCCAGAACACATGAAAGAGAAAATCCCACTTACAAGAGCAGCACAAAACTTAAATATCTGTGAATAAACTTAGTAAGAACTGTTCAGCTGTTTAAAATCTACATTGTAAACCTATGTTTAAAATCACTCCCCAAAGACACAAAAACAGAAGTGGACCAACAGAAAGACTTCCCTTCTTCCTGGTTATGACATCACAAATTAATAAATTTAATGCAATCCCAATAAAAATGCCAACGAGCTCTCTTTATGGAGCTAGACCTGTTGATGCTGAAGTTCCTCGGGAAAAGCAAACGTGGGGAGAGCAGGAAGAGCCAGGAAGGGGAGGGGCTGCAGGCCGCACCCGCCACCAAGAGGTCCAGCAGCCTCAGGCCGTGACCCTGTGGTCCCAGCACAGAAACAGAGCAGCCACGGGCAGAATAAAGATCTAGAGGCAGATGCAAGTGTAAACGGAGATCTAGCGTATGACTAAGGGGCATCTTAAATCACTGCGGCACAGAAGGACTGTTTAGTAAGTAGTATTGGGACAACTGGATGGCCCCCGGGAAAAGATAAAATTAGATCCATTCCTCACACCACAAACGAGATCCAAACATAAAAACTGAAACCATACATGTGCTAGGAGAAAACACGGATAAATTCTTCTATAGGAGTAGGGAAAGGCTTTTTAACTACGACTCAAAATCCAGATACAACGAAAGAAAAGACTGATACATTTGACTGCATCAAAAAGTTTTGACGTTTACATGATGTTATGGACTGAATGTTTGTCCAAAACAAACATTCCCTAAAATTCATACATTGAAGCCCTAATTCCAAAGTGATGGCATCTGGAGGTGGGCCTTTGGGAGGTACTTAGGTTTAGATGAGGTCATGACAGTGGGGCCCCCATAGTGGGATTAGTGCCCTTATAAGAAGAGAAAGAGAGAGCTTCCCCCTCTCCCTCCACACACACACACCACTGAAAGGTCACGTGAGCACACAGCGAGAGGGTGGTGTCCACAAACCAGGAAGAGAGGCCTCACCAGGAACCAGATCTGCAGGCGCCTTGATCTTGGACCTCCAGCCTCCAGAACTGCGGGAAATACATGTCTGTTGTTTAAGCCACCCAATATATGGCATTTTGTTACAGCAGCCTGAGCAGACTAAGACACGTGGCCCAAAAAAATCAGGGACGAGGGAAATAAAAAGACAAATGACAAAACTGGGAGAAAATGTCTGCAATATATGTCTCAGACAAAGAGAGGAAATATCCTTAACATACAAAGAGCTCTTAACATTTGATGACAAGGTGCAAGAGTACTACAGGAAAATGGGCAAAAGACATGAATAGACAACTCACACACGTATGAAAACATGTTCAGCTTCATTTATAATCAGAGAGATGCAAATTCAACTATACTGTGATACCATTTCTTGCCCATCAGATTAGCAGAACTCAAAAGCTTGACGATGCAACTATTGGTGAGCCAGTGGGGAGACAGGTCCCCCAGCACACTACCAGTGAGAACAGAACAGCGTGCGACCCTCTGGAGAAACTGGACAACAGCTAACAACACAATATATACATTTAACCTCCAACCCAGCAAACCCACTTCTGGGAACTCACCCTGAAGGTGCCCCTCCTACAATACAAAAGTGCACACGCACAAGACCATCATCTCAGCATCACTTACAGCTGCAAAATACTGGAAACTATCTGAATATCCAAATATAGGTAATTGGGCAAATAAACTGCAGAGCACAATGGAGCAAGTGCAGCTGGAAAAAGGAGCGGGGAGGCAGGACTGCCGGGTGGGACTGCCAGGGTGAGCTGGGCCGGGGAGAAGACGCAACGAGCCGCAAGGCCCACGCACAGGTCTGCTCCCCCCGACCCCGTGTGGAAAGGGGAGCTGAGTCAACATCCACACATCTGTGATATTCGCACAAAGCAGCCCAGGAAGGAGGGGCCCCAAGCAACAGAGCTGGCTCCCACCAGGAGACTCTTCTCGGACCATCTTTTGGTAGAACTTTGACTTTCAAAACTGTATTTGTGTTCTTTATATTCAAAAAATAAAACTAACTCAATAAGGACGGGCAGGGGAAATAACTATAAAACTGAAAGCAAAGAGAAACAGAAGGACCCGACGGCATTCAGATGAACAGCGTGAACACGCAGAAGGGGCCGAGCCAAGGGACCCAGGACAACACTGGCTGCTCCCCTGGGTCTCGGCCGCTAACGAACCCTGAACTCTGCCTGGTAGGTTTGTTTCTGACAGCTGTCTGGGTGAAGCTACTCTGCCGTTACTTTAGGTGCCTCCTAGGATTGAGCAAGCGAGTTGCCATGCGGACGGCACTGGGAGCCAGGCTCCTCTGTGGAAGGAGAGGTGCAAACGTGGAAGGTGAAGCCTGGGGCGCCCCGCCAGGTGGATGGGGTCAGCAACAGCTCAACTCCTAAGCCGTGTGCATGCACACGGATGCGTGTACATGTGTGTGCGTCTATTTAAGTATGTGTATGCATGCGTACCTGTGTGTGCACATATACGTGCATGTGTGTTTCCATATGTAAACTGTCCGAGCTCTGTCCACTGAGCGGGCTTAGAAACAAAGACAATCCCAGCGCCCAGACCTGGATTCTAACACTTTCCCCTTTAAAAAGAGCCAGGGCTCATCAAAACCAAGGAAAGTCTAAGAAACCGTCACAGTCCAGAGGAGCCTGAGGAGACATGATGACTAAATGTCATGTGGCCTCCTGGATGGGGTGCTGGAGCAGAAAAGGACATTAGGTAAGGAAATTCGACTTACCTAAAGTATGGACTTTGGTTAGTAACAATGCATCAATACTGGTTCATTAGGTGTGACAAATGTACCATCCTAATGACGTTAATAACAGGGGAAACTGGGAATGGGTATATGGGATCTCTCTGCACTGTCTTCACTGTTTTTCTGTAAATCTAAAACTTTCCCAAAATAAAAAGCGTTTTAGAAAAAGGAAGAGGTGGTAAACCACAGCTCCCCACATAAATGGCTGATTCCAGAGCTGGAACAGGGAAGAGGCAAGATGAGCCTGAAGCATCTTCTGCCAGAAAGCCAGAAAACGCTCAAAAAACAAAACATGACGGGGGATGTCACAGGGACACAGCCTGAAGAGACTCTGGCTAAGTATGGGACAATTTGAACACCAAAAATAATTAGGGGTGGTCATTTTAAAAACAGGGATCCAGGGCTTCCCTGGTGGCGCAGTGGTTGAGAGTCCGCCTGCCCGTGCAGGGGACACGGGTTCGTGCCCCGGTCCGGGAAGATCCCACATGCCGCGGAGCGGCTGGGCCCGGGAGCCATGGCCGCTGAGCCTGCGCGTCCGGAGCCTGTGCTCCGCAACGGGAGAGGCCACAACAGTGAGAGGCCCGCGTACCACAAAAAAAAAACAGGGATCCAGAAGTCCATACCAATATGGACTCAACGGCCGAATCAATCAATTAATCCATCCACGAGGGAGAAGGGAGGGTTCTGGACAGTAGAAAGCCATGTGGGGGAAAGGCTGCGGTTGGAAATCATGCTTCTGAGAGAGGCAGCAATGGATGCCAACCTAGGGGGACATTCAGACAAGGAGCAGGTATCTGCGTGGCTTAAAGAGCCTCCCCACTGTCTGCTTATTAGTTGCAAGGAAAAAAACAGTAACTCCACAGTGGAGACATCACACAACACCCAACCAGACGACCCAAGTGAACAAGGCCAGTGCGGTTCAGATGGACACCATGCACCTGCACCTGTGGCCATGAGACCCTGGGGACACGCCTCACACAGTGTCCAGCGGGGATGCACAACCCAACTCCACCAGGAGGGAACATCAGCAAATCCCAAATAGGGAACTTCCTCTCTAGGACATTTTTTTTTTGATGATGAGAAACAATGCCGTATTTTTTTTTATTTTTATTTTTTTTTGCGGTACGCGGGCCTCTCACTGTTGTGGCCTCTCCCGTCGCGGAGCACAGGCTCCGGAAGTGCAGGCTCAGCGGCCATGGCTCACAGGCCCAGCCGCTCCGCGGCATGTGGGATCTTCCCGGACCGGGGCACGAACCCGTGTCCCTTGCATCGGCAGGCGGACTCTCAACCACTGCACCACCAGGGAAGCCCTCTAGGACATTTTTTAAAGGAAGGAGAATATGGCATAAAAAATAAAGTCTTAAATAGACAAAGAAAGGCTGTGGCACTGATCCAGGTTGAAGGAGACCACAGAGCCGTGTGATCCTGCACTGGGTCCCGTACTGAGAGAAACACTGCAAAGGACACAGCTGGATGGATGGGCAGAACCGAAAGGTGGATGGGAGATGGGGGCGTGGAGTTGATGCTAAGTGAACTGAGGTTGACCCCCACCGTGCTTACACAGGGGACACCCTCAATCTTGAGGAGGCACGGAGGCATTTAGGGGTCAGGAGCATGATGTCTGCAGTTTACTCTCAAGTGGTTCAGAAAAAATACGTGTGTGAGTCTACATACACGCACACATGTGTGCGCGCGCACACACACACGCACACACGGGGAGGGGGGGAGGAAACATGAGCAAGCGCGTGCAACTAAAGCAGATGGGGCAAATGTAATCAGTCCGTGACACTGAACCGAGACTAAACCAGTGTTTTTTGTATTTCTGCAACTTGTCTGTAAGTTTTTACAGAAATAAAAATAAAAAGTTTTTGACAGAACAAAATAAAGTCCCACTATGCCTTTAAAAAAAAAAAAACAGTGTGAAGAAAATGAAAAGGCAAGCCACAGACTGAAAAACTATTCTATGTATCTGACAAAGAACTTCTATCCAAAATACATAAAAGAAACTCCCATCCACGCAATAAAAAAGGCAAACAACCCAAAACAATGGAATGACCACTTGACAAAGGCAGATTGGGAACGGCCAACAAACACACAAACAAGTACACAGTATCACTGGTCGCCAAGGAAATGCAAAGCAAAGCCACAGTCACAACCCCTAAAGCGCCTAAAATTAAAATGACAAGCAGAATCCAATGCTGGTGAGCATGCAAGCAACCAAGCTCTCAGACAGCGCTGGTGCGACCACCTGGACAAGCTGGCACTGCTTAAAAGGAAAGCGCACATCTACCTGTGACCCAGCCACTCCGCTCCACAGTATTTACCAAAGAGAAATGAAAATATACGTCCATAAAAAGATTTGCCCAAGAATGTTTCGGGCAGCTCCATTCATAAAGTAGAAAAGCCCACCAAGCGAAAAATGAAGAAACAGATTCATAGGACAGAAAACTCAGCAATAAAAATAAATGAACCAGGACTTCCCTGGTGGCGCAGTCGTTAAGAATCCGCCTGCCAATGCAGGGGACACGGGTTCGAGCCCTGGTCCGGAAAGATCCCACGTGCCACGGAGCAATGAAGCCCGTGCATCACAACTACTGAGCCTGCGCTCTAGAGCCCGCGAGCCACGACTACTGAGCCCACGTACCTCGACTACTGAGGCACGCGTGCCTGGAGCCCACGCTCCGCAACAAGAGAAGCCACCGCAATGCGAAGCCCATGCACCGCAACAAAGAGTAGGCCCCGCTCACCACAGCTAGAGAAAGCCCGCGCGCAGCAATGAAGACCCAATGCGGCCGAAAATAAATAAATAAGTAAATTTTAAAATTTAAAATAAAAAATGAATGAACCACATGAATGAATGTCCAAACCATTATGCTGGATGGGAGAAATCCAGACACATAAAGCATAGTCTACATTATTCCATTTAGATGAAGTTCAAAAACAGGCAAAACCCTTCTGTGGTTGTCGTGGGCTGAATAATGGCCCCCAAAGATATCAGGCCCTAATCCCCAGAACTCGTAAACATTGCTTTGTAAGGTCAAGGGATCTTTTCAGATGGGATTAAGTTGAGGATCTTGGGAAGCAAAGATCATCCTGGACTACCTGGCTGGCCCTAAATGCAGCCATGAGTGCCCTTGTTAGAGGGAGGCAGAGCGGGGTTTGAGACACACACAGAGGAGCGGGCCGTGCCGACATGGAGCAGCAGAGCCGTGAAGATGCAGGCCTGCAAGAGTGGAGGGATGGGGCCACAGCCAAGGACTGCCGGCAGCCCCCGAAGCTGGAAGGGGCAGGAAGGAGCCTCCCCTGTGGCCTCCAGAGGGAGCACAGCCCTGCCCACACCTTGTTTCCAGCCCAGTGATACTGACTCCAGACTTTTGGCCTCCAGAACTATGAGAGAATACATATCCATTGTTTTACCCTATCAAATTTGGGGTAACTTGGTAAGCAGTCAGAGAAAATTCATGAAGTTTCTAAAGATAAAAACCAAGCCAGCACTTGCTGACAGGGGGTGGGAACTGCCTGGGAGGGACAGGAGCGGACTTCTGGAAGAGTAGAGAGGTTCTGCACCTTGGAAGCGGCGGGGGAGACATAGTTGATACTAGTCAGAACTCACAGAAGTAAGCGTAGACCTGTACGGGTCACCAAAGGTAAGCTTTACTTCAAGAACAAAACAATCACGTGAGCCCCTGAAGTGCCTGAGACCAGACCCTTCCTCGACTTGCCAGATCTGAGAGCCAAGAGAGTCGCTTTCTGTTGCTCAAGCTGGACTGAACAGAGTTTCTGTTTCTAGTAACCATAAGAGTCTCAACTCCCACGCCTACAGAGACGTGCATGTGCACCAAAGAAGTGGCCCCTGGAAGTCCAGCAGTTATACAGGCTCTTCGTCACCTGCACCCAGAATGACTCCACCTGCCTCGCTCCCAGGAGTGGGAGGCATCGGCCTTTTTCTGATTCTACAGGATGTAAGATGCGCCCCCCACCCCCGTCGCAACTAAGCACACTGCCTGAGCAGGAAAGCAGAGATTACGGGTGGGGTGCTGCAAGAGAAAAGGAAGGATGCCGCAGAATACGGAAGCTTCTCTGCATCGCATACCAATATCCTGAGCAACCACCAAATTAATAATGGACGGGGGATTCCTCCAGATCATTTCCTGAAGCCATGTGAGGAATCGACTTGAGCAAGAAACCTTCAGCTGGTTCCCAAAGTGAAAACCTGACAAGTGTTATAAGGTGTTAGAAGGAGGGGACAATTACAGGAGCACTTTCACCTGTGACAGCCTACTATCATCAGTCTTATCTCCAGAAGAAATAAAAGAGGAACACCAGCTCCATGGTTAACCAGAGACCTGTACGTCAACAGCGCAGAAGGAACCACAAACAAGCGAGGCAGGGCTGCCATCCCAGCATCTCATTTGGGCCTGGAGTGGAAGCCGTTTCCTCGTCTCGTTCTCTCCAAGGAAACACCACCAATGGGGAAATGAGAGGCAGCTCTGCCCAAGGCAGCGTTACCGGGCTCATATCACTGAATTAAAGGTGAGTTGTTCCACCTTTGGTGAGAAATACCAAACGATGCACTCAAGTCAGAGATGTTAGATGCAGCACACCTTAAACTCCTGGGGCAAAACCAAACCACGATGACGACCCGTAATTTACGAGATTTGGGACTGGGTAGAATTGTGCTAAACCAAAGAAGTGATGGAGACAAAGAGAAACTTACTTCAAAAGGTCAGTCAGGAGAGGATCCTGCAAAGAAGGCGGAGCAGGAGACACCAGGAATCTCTCCCTACTGGACACCACCTGCTCTGGCAGAACTGTCTGGTGTAATTATTTTGGAACTCGGGAGACTACTGAAGGCTTGCAACCTCCAGGGGAAGAACTGGACAGTAAGTTGTGGTCAACTGGAGGCAAATTCAGCCCTTAGCCCAGCAGCAGCTCCCCACCCCCACCCCAGCCAGTGGGCAGGCAGCTGTGCCCATGTTCCTGGGACAGCCTGTGCACAGCTTGTGGGAACCAGGGTGGGAAAAAAGACTCCCTCCTCTAAAGATTGGGTATCCATGCTCTGATTTTTTTTTTAACGTCTTTATTGGAGTATAATTGGTTTAGTTATGGTGTGTTAGTTTCTGCTGTATAACAAAGTGAATCAGCTATGTGTATACATATACGCCATATCCCCTCCCTCTTACATCTCCCTCTCACCCTCCCTAACCCACCCATCTATGCTCTGATTGCTGCTTCTGATCACAGAGGTCCAGGAAAGGGGAATGCACCAGTGTTGTTGTACCTTCCCTCCAGCTGCAGAGGATTTGAAGGCTCAGAGCCTTTTCCACCTTCATTTTTCTTTTTCCTCTTTTGGGAGCCAGACATTAAAGACTCAGGCATTCAAAAACAACTGCACGTATGTGGAAAATCAGAAAGTGACCATGCATGCCCAGGGAAAGGCACAGGCTCAGAAAAGACCTATGAAGAACTTAAGTTTATACTTCTGGATGATCCTCAGCACACAGAAAGCCCATAGCAATCCAAAAAAAAAGGATAATAATAAAAAACAGCAAACCCTGGGGTATGGGCAGATCTGACTTCCAGAGCTGCCACATTATTAGACCCAAATGTCCAGTGTTCAACAACAAAAGCACAAGGCATACAAAGAAACAGAAAAGTATGGCCCGTTCAAAGGAAAAAATAAATCAACAGAAACTGTCCCTGAAAACGACCTAATGGTAGATATACTAGACAAAGGCCTTAAAACTGCTGTCTTAAAGATGCTCAAAGAACTAAAGGAAGATGTGGAGAAAATCATGAAAACTCTGTATGAACAAAATGGAAATATCAATAAAGAGACAGAAAACCTAAAAAGAAATTCTGGAGCTGAAAATTACAATAACCAAAAATGAGAAATTCACTGGAGGGATTCAAAGGCAGATTTGAACATGCAGAAGAAAGAATCAATGAACTTGAAGATAGAACAATGGTAATTACTGAGTCTGAAAAAGAAAAAAAATTGGAAAAAAAGCAGAAAGAACTTAAGGGACCTATGGGACACTATCAACTGGACCAATATACACATCCTGGGAGTCCCAGGAGACAAGTGAGAGAAAGGGGCAGAGAGAGTATCTGAAGAAATAATGGCTGAAAACCTCCCAAATTTGATGAAAGACATGAATATAAACATCCAAGAAGCTCAATGGACCTGAAGAGATCCACACTGAGATACACTGTAATCAAACTTTCAAAAGACAAAGACAAAGAGCAAAAATTGAAAGCAAGGAGAGAAGCAAACTGTCACGTACAAGGGATCCTCAATAAGATTATCAGCACATTTCTCATCAGAAACTTGAGGCCAGAGACAGTGAGCCAGCATACCAAAGTGCTAAAAGGAAAACAAAACTGTCAACCAAGAATCCTATATCTGGCAAAACTCTCCTTCAAAAGTGAGGGAGAAATTAAGACATACCTAGATAAACAAAAGCTGAAGGAGTTCATTGTCACTAGACCTGCTTGCAAGAAATGCTCAAGGGGGTCCTGCAGGGTGAAATGGAAGGACACTGGACAGTAACTCAAAGCCATATGGGGAAAAAAAGATCTCAATGAAGGTAAATATATGGACAATTATAAAAGCTAATATTATTGAAACAGTGGCTTGTTATCGCTCTTTTTGTTATCTACATGATTTAAAACACTAATACATATAAAGGAAAAAAACAAATTATTAGTGTAAAAGCTACTACAACTTTGGTTTGTAACTCCATATCTTGTTTTCTACATAATTTAAGAGAATAACACATTGAAAAGCATTATTATTTTATGTTTGGGGCACACAATGTATAAAGATGTAATACTGTGGCATCAACAACCGAAAGGGTGGGAGATGGTGCTACAACTGAACAGAGTTTTTGTACGTTATTGAAATTAAGATGGTACAAATTCAAATTAGTGTTATAACTTCTGGATGCTAAAGGTAGTCCCCATAACCACAAAGAACTGAGCTATAGAGTATACACAAAAGGAAATGAGAAAGGACTTTAAACATTTCACTTCAAAGAAAATCAACCAAACGCAAAAGAAAAGAGTAATGCAGGGACCAAAAAAAAAAAAAACTTTAAGCACATAGAAATAAATAACACAATGACAGAAGTAAGTCCTTCCTTATCAGAAATTACTTTAAATGTAAATGGATTGAACTCTGCAATCAAAAGACAGAGACTGGCAGAATGGATAAAAACACATGATCCAACTATACACTGTCTATAAGAGACCCATCTGAGAACCAAAGACACATACAGGCTGGAAGTGAAATGAATATCAACAGAGTAAAAAGGGAAACCCCAGAATGGGAGAAAATATTTGCAAATCGTATATCTGATAAAGGATTGATATGCAAAATATACAGAAAACTCCACAACCCAATAAAAAACTGGCAAAAAACCTAGACATTTCTCCAGATAAGACACACAAATGGCCAACAAGCATATGAAAAGATGGTCAACATCACTAATCGCTAGGTAAATGCAAATCAAAAGTACAATGAGATACTACTTCACACCCATTAGGATGGCTACTATCCAAAAACTAGAAAGCAATGAACATTGGCAAGGACATGGACTGTTGGTGGGAATGTAAAATGGTGTAGCCACTGTAGACAACAGAATGGTGCCTCCTCAAAAGTTAAAAATAGAATTACCATATGATCCAGTAATTCCACTTTTGGGTATATACACAAAAAGTATTGAAGGCAGGTCTCAAAGAGATACTTGTACACCCATGGTCACAGTAGCATTGTTCTCAATAGCTACAACATGGAAGCAATCCAAGTGTGGTCTATCCATGCAATGGAAGATTATTCAGCCTTAAGAAGGAAGGAAATTCTATGATATGCTACAACATGGATGAACCTTGAAGACTTATACTAAGTGAAATAAGTCAGTCACAAAAGGACAAATACTGTATGATTCTACTTACATGTGGTACTTAGAATAGTCAAAATCATAAAGACAGAAAGTAGAATCATGGTTCCCAGGGGCTAGCAGGCGGGGAGAATGGGGAGTTTGTTTAATGGGCACAGAGCTTCAGTTTTACAAGACGAAAAGAGTTATGGGGATGGATGGTGGTGATGGTTGTACAACAATGTGAATGTACTTAATACCACTCACTGTACACTTTAAAATGGTTAAGACGGTAAATTTTATGTGTATTTCCCCACAAGAAAAAAAGACATTTAAAAAAAAATAGTAAGTCAGAATACCACTGAATTGGACACTTTAAAAATCATATTAGGGTATGTGAATTTCTCCTCAATGAAAAAATATTTTTTTAAAAAAGACAAATAAAAAAAAACACAATTTTTAAAAAGTGAGTTGTTGTCTTTCCTAAAACCATAAGGGAGACCCAACATTCAGGACAAAATAGAAGACTCTGCACCAGTTCCCTCTTCTTTAGCAACCTCCACCTAAACAGACAGTCGGAAACTCAGCAGGTCCTGCGCGCTCGGTGGGGGGCCTCTGATGGTGACGACTTCAAGCTGCAGCACAGCGAGATGTATGGCTGCAATGTGTATACAGCTGCCAGGTGACTCAATCAGGACACGGACCTGGCTCCAGGGTCCAATGAGGGGTTATTTTGAAAGCTCTCCAGAGAACCCTCAAGACATCTGTATTTCCAAGTTCTAGAAAGTTTAAATTTATGTAATTTTCAGAGTAAATCCAGGCACGATGCCTATGTTAAGCACTCAAATCTCTGTTATATGAACTTGTTTTGTTCAAAGAATACTAGCAAATATATAAATAAATTAGAGTTTTACCCCCCAGAGATGTGGGAGAGGATTATTTTGCTACGTTACTCCCCAGAAAAGAGCTCTTTTGACCCCTCGCAGCCCCGTGGCGATCTGCACTTATTCTGACATAAAAACGCAGGAAAGGACACTGGGTCTGGTTATTCTTACAGCTACCTTCTTTCCACAACACTCTTATGTTCTAGGCAGTCTGCTTTATCAGCTTTATTCAAACAGCAAACACTTCTGGAGGCCACACTTGCAAAGCTCACGGCATTTCCAAACGGGCCTTCTGCTGTGGGTGCACTGTCCCCATGGACTCAGGTTTCTAGAAGGTACGTTGTCTGGATCAGAAGAACAGTTAACCCAAAGACAAATCACAAAGGCTTTAGTCGTTCTGGCTAACAGATTACAAACAAGGGGTGTGTCTTCTCAAAACTTGCTTCTAGTTTGTGTCTAACGACTACCAAAATATTCAGGACCAAAACAATCCTCTGAGACTCAGGTGACTGAGTATAAACTGGAGGCACTATTAGCCCAGATGGCCTCTCGCTGATCTAGATAAACACTTGAAAGTGAACAGTCTCACAAAGGTCTATTTCTGATTAAGGAAAATACTTAAAACATACACCCAGGCAGGCTGGGTGACTGATGATACCGAGAACTTCGTTTTCGTCTTTGAGGTGTGACGATGGTATTGCAGGGAAGTTTTACCCCCATCTTTTGGAAAGATCTACTGCACTGTCCACAGAGGAAATGACACGGGGTCTAGGATTTGCTCTAAAATAATCTGGGAGGAATGGGGACAGGAAAGAAAGGCAGAGACAAGGCTGGCCAGGAGCTGATAACTTCTGAGACTGGCGATGGGTACATTCATTGGGTTTATCGTACGCTTCTATCTTTATATTTGAAATTCTCTATAATTAAAAAGGTCAAAGAAAAGAATGTACATGCTGAAATGTTTACAATAATCAAAACAGATGCGATTATGACTGGAATTTGCTTCAAAATAAACCAAAATGGGTTGTGCAAGAGGGTATGGACAAAACAAGACTGTCCACAAAGTGGATAACTGCTGAAGCTCCTTGGGGCTTATTTTACTATCCGGTCTGCTTTTGTTTACACTTGGCATGTCCACCACATAGAGTTTTTTAAAAGGAAAGAAAAGGGAGAAAGGAATTTGCAGGCTGAATGCACCCGAAGACACGCTCCATAATGGACTGCAGAGGGAAGCAGGAGCATGCCAGCTGCGACGTGTCCCTCCAAGGCCGAGCCCTGACCTTGCAGGAGGCCCAGTGGGCCGCGTCCCCTCCTGGGACACTCCTCGGGGAAGGAGCGAGAGCCCATATCGACAGCCTCAGGCTAGTTTTCTCCTGTACGTCTAAGTCTGGTTGTGGTGGGAATGCGTGATTTGGCTTTCACACCCGGAATGCTAGCCCATCCTCACTGTTCCATGCAGCAAGTAATTTGTGCGGAAATTCATTTCAGACACAGGAACATTTCCTCTCCAGATTACACTGAAGAAAGTACACTTGATGACAGTAAAACGGAGTCCAATATTCCATGTTAAGATAAACCTCCACATCAAAAAGAACTGATGAGCTATTTCAAGCCACATTCCAAGAGCTCCACAAGCAACAGCGCGTGGCGGATCCACCTGTCAGTGGATAAGCATTTCAGTGAAGAGTTAAAAAATAACAATCAAGGGTTGGGTAAGACATAAAGTTTCAGGACACAGCCTTTATAATCACAAGCGAATTGTAATTAACGTTCTCGAGGGGACACAATCTAAATGTAAATGAGTGGAGAGCCAGGCCCTCTGCTCCTCAGGGGCTCCCTCTGTACCGACCCCCTGCCCACGCCCAGTGGCAGCACCAGGGATGTTGCACCTGAGCCGGCGAACTTCCCCCCAGGATGGGGAAGCCCCAGAAGCCCCTCCCTCCCGGTAAAGCTCCACCCCAGGCCCGGAGTGCCTGCCCCTGGCTGACAAGCATATCTGCATACAGTTGCATTTTAGCTGAAATTTCTGGTAACAAAGAAAGAAAAGCAGAGCTGGGAACAAGAACTTTGTGAGAACAACGGACATCATTCGTTCGGCTATACTCAGAATACCTGCCTCTGGGTCTGCTCACCTGATTAGGACTCTGAATTACATGAGGTACAGACATCAGAGAGGTCAGTTCACTGCTACCAGAGGACATCAGGAACTAACACAGCAGCTGTGCCGACACCCCATTCTCCTTCCAAAGGCCCCCCAAGACCGCTCCCAGCCCCCTGCTCTTGCCTCAGCTGCACGGTGATGCAGGCAGACTGACCACCACATAAGGTGTCTTGTTGGCCTATTTTTATTTTTAATTTACTTGTTAAATTGATATTTGCTTTTTCAAACAAAAATCTGAATCTTAAGAATAGCATGACTTGGGTTTTCCGAAAAATCTGCATCAATGATGTAAATGATGTCTCTTTGTTACATTTCTTCCAACTGAATCCTATAGATTCTTACTCTTGGTTCTGATGTGGGCACATACAAAGTCCACTCTAAGAAAACATTCATTTCTTGTGCAGATTCAAGCTTTACTACACTTAGTATCATTTGAAAAAGGCATTAAAATGGTCTCATTTTTTCAAAATAATTATTGATTCAATAATTACGAATTAATGATGTTATGATGCATGATGCCTGTTTACTGAACTGTTTATGCCAGCTGCCAGCAGAGTGTATGTACTATTACCATAAAGATGGGAAATGATTAGAACAAAGCTATCACTTGGAACAAGTGTTTTCTAGAATCACATTGCACGCTTGTTATCCATATTGTTAATAATAATCACACTGCTTTTAATGGAAGAAAAATGAATGGTGACTATGCTTATCCTGCGTGCGTAGAGCCCGTCGCCAGGCGGCACGCGAAACAAGCTGATGGTTCTTACGTTGCCGTCCGCTCCCGAAGGGCTGTTAAACACGTACTCCAGCTGAAAGACGATGGTGAACGCGGGCTGACAGACCATCTCAGGGAGCTGGAGGCGGCTTCTCAAGACCAGAGTGTGGTTTCCAGATCTGCGCCGAGAACACACAGAGGGGGCGTGTCAGGCGGTGCTCCTGCTGCCCGGCACCCCACCCGCCATCAGCTCGGGTGCCGCGGCACCGGGCGCTGCTGCTGCGGTCTGGTACAGTGAGTCCCCCAAGCAATGGCACTGAGCCCTTCTGGGTGTTTGGCCATCAAGGTAACTTCCCAAACCAGAGCCTCTCTTAGGTGCCGCAATCAACACTCTCCCAAACCACCAGCAGTGGTATCAGGAGGGCGGAAGGTCTCCAGGGAGGTGCCCCCTCCAAGGCCGGCTTCCGTCCAGCTTCACATATGGAACCCCTAGGCGATGTCTCTGATTGTGATTTGAGACGCACAGGACTGAACAGAGCGGCAGAACTTACTGCCCTCTGGTTCTGTGTCATGTGAGAAAGGGATCACAGGGCGCATCTGGAGGAAAGCATGCCAGGGCTCCATAGCTGGAAGCATCTGTAATGCTAACTCCAAAACCCGTCGTGGCACAAAAACCAGGATCTTTCCAACCTCACAACACTGAGGTCTGCTCCTGATGGGGACGACTAAGCAAGAGGAATCAAAGGCACCGGGGAAGAACCCAGGTGGATGAGTGCACACCTCGCATGTAAGAACAACTGCCTTTCACTCTGATCTCTGGTCAGGTGCCCACCCGCACCTCCTAACTCCACGCGGACCGCGACCTGGGACCCCAGGGGAAATACCTGGCCTTCGAAGAGGCGCCAACTTTCCGGCTGAAGCTGGCAGAGTGCGTCAAGGCCACCTCCAGCTCAGGCACCAGCACCACCACCTGTGGCCTCTGCACGAAGCCCAGCCCGTTGTGCACACCCACGCACAGGCGCCGCTCCAAGATCTCCAGGGCACCGCTGTCCAGCGGGCTGCCCGCCTGGGAAAAGCACACACGGCACAGAATAAGGTCGGTGCAGAGGGGGTAGGGAGCTCGCCAGGAAAGCTCCCAGCAGAGAGCCCCAGCAGAGAGAAGAAACTAGAACAGAGGTTTCAGACATTCCAGACCAGACGGAGCTTAGTGAAGCACCATCCAATCAGAGCAGACTGGCCTTAGGCCACTTTCTAGGTACTTCGGGGATTTCTCACGTAGCATCATCTTGTAGAACAATATATCCCTTAGATGCCTGAATCAGCTAACTCTCGCTCCGGGTTTCCAAGGTTGAGCTACAATTCTCAAGATGCAGCAAACCAGCAACAAGGGGCCCTAGCACCTCCAACAGTGAGAGGAAGTGATCTCCAAGTGGGCTCCAAGAAGTGAGAGGTCCCGGAGTCAAGGGCAGGTGCTGACCAAGGCTGAACACAGCGAGCTCAGACACCTGAGACTTGGGGCGGACAGGGCCGCAGGAAGAGTGGGCATATTTAGGCAATAAGTCTGCCCCAAAGTGATCCCTGGATATTAAAGTGTTTTCATCTTAACAAAAAAAACATACAGGCGCCCTAACAAATGAGCAAGGATATTCCTCCAGGCTATTATTGTTTATTAAATTATGTGATTGTTGCAAAATGATCCCTGAATTTTCGAGTTTTCTTCATTGCCCATTAATCATGCTGAACAGACGTAAATTCAGCCCATTAGTCTCTGAGTAATGAAAATAAAACGAAGGTGATAACCGAGTAACTGCCAGTTGGATGGGAACAAAAATACAAAGAGAGTAAAAACACATAATAAAGTGATCTTTATGGGAATATATAAAATTCAACAATAATGCTCTTAAACATCTTTCTACCCTCAGACAATCTTTTCTGAGCAATAAGAAAACAGCAGGAACTATGCCAAGAAAATGTATTTCAGTCCTCTTCTCTGCTTCGTGTTTCTGTTTCACATGAGACTACATTACGTAGTACAACGTTTTCAAGAACGGGTAGAGAGCAAAAGAAAAGACCACCTTATTCGTGCGTGTACACACATTCGTGTGTGTGTGTGTGTGTCAATAATTTGCTAACTTCACAGACTACGAGGATGGGCACCCACTGACTGCATCACTCATTCTCACAAATACACGTTAAAGACCTACTATGTGCCGACTGTTTTAGGCACATCAGGTGCAGTGGTAAAGCAAACCAAGTCCCTGTTCTCCTGGTGCAAATACTCCAGAGAGGGACCGACAATCCACCTGTAAACAGTAAGGAAACCAGGTGCTCTCCGAGAGGGCCAAGCACCCAGAGAAACGAAGCAGGATGATGCGTCGGAGAGCGCGCCCGGCGGGGAGGAAGGGGGACGCTGCCTGCAGCTTGGGCAGGGCGGCCCCTCAGGGCAACAGGTCTGCACTGAGACATGAAACCTGAGAGGGGTCGTGCACAGATCCAGACGAAGAACATGCACGAAAGTGGGCCATGTGTTCAAAGGCCCACAGTGGGGACGAGGCATCACGGTGCGGAGTCTGCAGGACAGCGTCACACAGGCAAAACTGAGCAGTGTTAGCGGGAGCACCGCTCACAGTAAACTGCTTCGATGGGGCAAAGTGGTTGAGATCCCTAGTCGTCTCCTTGGAAACATCCTCAAAATGTCCCTTGTAAATGTGGATTATTTTACAGGTTTTCCTATGCTCATTTGGTGATTTAATCTACTTTTAAATGAGGACTGATTAAGTTACATCGAAGTGAATGCTAATTAATGTCTCAGGATAACAGCACCCTCGTCAATATCAAAGTTAAGACAATGGGCTCGTGGGACTTCCCTGGCGGTCCGGTGGTTAAGACTCGGCTCTTCCAATGCAGGGGGCCTGAGTTCGATCCCTGGTCGGGGAACTAAGATCCCGCATTCCACAAGCCCCGTGACCCAGCCAAAGAATAAAAATTTTTAAAGAATTTAAAAAAATAAAGACAATGGGCTACTGTCCCTCTTCAGCCACAAAGAGACGAAAGACAGGACCAGAGGTGTCACCAGGGGCTGGGCCACCCACCTGGGGGCTTGAGAGGCCGGGAGCTCCCCAGCTCCGCCTGCCATTTCCACCTGCACCGTTCAGACTAACTTCCCCGACCCAAGACTGTACCTCCCGGAAGTGATCGCTGATCACAAGTTCCAGAAGCTCCTCCTCAAACTTCTCCAGGGAGGGATACATCGTGAAGAACAAATCGTCCAGGTACCACGTGAGAGACTTCTGAAGGCGAGGCTTCCGGAGCGTGTCCCCTGCACAACGAGAGGCTCAGAGGGATGACCCGCAGAAACAAAACCACCGGAGGGTCCTCTCACCCACGGGAGGTCCAGGCCGCAGGCCAAGCACAGAGAAGGCGGCATGGGCATCGCTCAGAGAGGACTCACAGCCAGAGCCCACCTCAGTCCAAGTCCAGACACCAAACAGATCAAACAAGCACAAATTTCATTCTCGGTCCAAATTCTACCAGAAAGCATCTCCAGGAACAAATCCCCTAATCCGGCCATCCAGGGCACACAGACAGCCTGAGGCAGAGTGACATCTATCCCCTGCACTCGGCTTCCCTTTATCATGACTTCCTATCCAGCAAGGGCACAGCCCACTATGTCATTTCTCATTTCATTTGGTTTACCCTGAACCATGTGGAAACACACAGGCATAGGCGTGAGCATGGCACGGCAACGAGCAGAAACTCGGGCTGGGCTGGCACCATGAGGGAAGTCCCGCCCCGATCAAGAAGCACCCCTGGACCGTGAGCTCCATGAGGACAGAAGGGGGCGGCGGCCGCTGCATCCAGCCCAGCACCCGCACCAAGCAGGTACATGGAAGCCCGGCCGCAGCCACGAGAGGGGAGCATCACGTCCATTTGGAGAGGATTCTCCATGGGCTCTGGAGCAAAGGTGACACAGGAGGAAGAGGGCAAAGCCAGTTGCTCCCCAGCAAACACACCCCCAGGGGTCTGTCCCTTACGTCCCCATCAGTGTCATCGTTCTGGTTCTGGTCCTGTCTGTCTCTTCCTAAATGTTTAGGGTTATTTAAATATTTACATGCAAGGTCTTCGATTTTGAAAGCCAATTCTAAACTTTAAAAAAAACTGACGTAAGACTCAATGCTGAGGGGTGGAGTCAAGGTGCCGTACTAGGAGGATGTGAATTCGCGTCTCCTCACAACTAGGGCACCTACCAGGCACGGGTGAGGGACCACAGACACCTAGGGGACAGGAGGAACCCCTAGTGACCAGTTGTTTCAATTACAGTTTTATTTTTCCTAATATATTTTTTATCTTTCTAACTTTATTTTGTATTTTATTCTTTGATATTGTACTGCTCCTTTTTTCTTTCTTTCTTTCTTTTTTTTTTACCATGCCGTGAAGATTGCAGGATCTTGGTTCCCAGGCCGGAGGTCAGGCCCAAGCTCCTGTAGTGGGAGCTACGAGTCCAAAACCGATGGACTAACAGAGAACCTCAGACCCCAGGGAATATCAGTTGGAGTGAGGCCTCACGGAGGTCCTCATCTCAGCACCAAGACCCGGCTCTATTCAACCGCCTGCAAACTCCAGTGCTGGACGTCTCAGGCCAAACAACCAGTAAGACAGGAATACAGCCCGACCCATCAAAAAAGGAAAGAAAATAAATAAAACGACAAAAACAATATGTTACAGACGAAGGAGCAAGGCTAAAACCTAGACGACCAAATAAATGAAGATGAAATAGGCAACCTACCTGAAAAAGAATTCACAGTAGTAATAGTAAAGACGACCCAAAATCTCAGAAACAGAATGGAGAAAATACATGAAACATTTAACAAGGATCTAGAAGAACTAAAGAGTAAGCAAACAGTGATGAACAACACAATTACTGAAATTAAAAATACTCTAGAAGGAATCAATAGCAGATTAACTGAGGCAGAAGAATGGATACGTGAGCAGGAAGATAAAATGGTGCAAATTACTGCCACGGAGCAGAATAAAGAGAAAAAAATGAAAAGAATTGAGGACAGTCTCAGAGACCTCTGGGACAACATTAAATGCATCAACATTTGAATTATAGGGGTCCCAAAAGAAGAAGAGAAAAAGAAAGGTTCTGAGAAAATATTTCAAGAGATTATAACGGAAAACTTCCCTAACATGAGAAAGGAAGTAGTCAATCAAGTCCAGGAAGCACAGAGAGTCCCATACAGGATAAACTGAGAGAAACACGCCAAGACACAGAGTAATTAAACTGACAAAAATTAAAGACAAAGGAAAATTATTAAAAGCAACAAGAGAAAAACAACAAATAACATACAAGGGAACTCCCATAAGGTTAACAGCTGATTTCTCAGCAGAAACTCTGCAAGCCAGAAGGGAGTGGCATGATATATTTAAAGTGATGAAAGGAAAGAACCTACAACCAAGAATACCTAGCAAGGATCTCATTCAGATTCAACAGAGAAATCAAAAGCTTTACAGACAAGCAAAAACAGAGAATTCAGCACCACCAAACCAGCTCTACAACAAATGCTAAAGGAACTTCTCTAAGTGGGAAACACAAGAGAAGAAAAGGACCAACAAAAACAAGCCCAAACCAATTAAGATAATGGTAATAGGAACATACATATTGATAATTACCTTAAATGTAAATGGATTAAATGCTCCCACCAAAAGATACAGGCTTGCTGAATGGATACAAAAACAAGACCCATACATATGCTGTCTACAAGAGACCCACTTCAGACCTAGGGACACATACAGACTGAAAGTGAGGGGATGGAAAAAGATATTCCATTCAAAGGGAAACCTAAAGAAAGCTGGAGTAGCAAGTCTCGTATCAGACAAAACAGACTTTAAAATAAAGACTATTAGAAGAGACAAAGAAGGACACTACATAATGATCAAGGGATCAGTCCAAGAAGAAGATATAACAATTGTAAATATTTATGCACCCAACATAGGAGCACATCAATACATAAGGCAAATGCTAACAGACATAAAAGGGGAAATCGACAGTAACACAATCATAGTAGGGGACTTTAACACCCCACTTTCACCAATGGACAGATGATCCAAAATGAAATTAATAAGAAAACACAAGCTTTAAATGACACATTAAACGAGATGGACTTAATTGATATTTATAGGACATTCCATCTAAAAACAACAGAATACACTTTCTTCTCAAGTATTCACGGAACATTCTCCAGGATAGACCATATCTTGGGTCACAAATCAAGCCTTGGTAAATTTAAGAAAATTGAAATTGTATCAAGTATCTTTTCTGACCACAACGCTATGAGACTAGATATCAATCACAGGGAAAAAAATGTAAAAAATACAAACACATGGAGGCTAAACAATACGCTACTAAATAACCAAGAGATCACTGAAGAAATCAAAGAGAAAATCAAAAAATACCTAGAAACAAATGACAATGAAAACATGATGACCCAAAACCTGTGGGATGCAGCAAAAGCAGTTCAAGAGGGAAGTTTATAGCAATACAATCCTACCTCAGGAAACAAGAAAAATCTCAAATAAACAACCTAACCTTACACCTAAAGCAATTAGGGAAAGAAGAACAGAAAAACCCCAAAGTTAGCAGAAGGAAAGAAATCATAAAGATCAGATCAGAAATAAATGAAAAAGAAATGAAGGAAACAATAGCAAAGATCAATAAAACTAAACACTGGTTCTTTGAGAAGATAAACAAAATTGATAAACCATTAGCCAGACTCATCAAGAAAAAAAGGGAGAAGACTCAAATCAACAGAATTAGGAATGAAAAAGGAGAAGTAACAACTGACACTGCAGAAATACAAAGGATCATGAGAGATTACTACAAGCAACTCTATGCCAATAAAATGGACAACCTGGAAGAAATGGACAAATTCTTAGAAATGCACAACCTGCCAAGACTGAACCAGGAAATAATAGAAAATATGAACAGACCAATCACAAGTAATGAAATTGAAACTGTGATTAAAAATCTTCCAACAAACAAAAGCCCAGGACCAGATGGCTGCACAGGCAAATTCTATCAAACATTTAGAGAAGAGCTAACACCCATCCTTCTCAAACTCTTCCAAAATATAGCAGAGGTAGGAACACTCCTAAACTCATTCTATGAGGCCACCATCACCCTGATACCAAAACCAGACAAAGATGTCACAAAAAAAAAAAAACTACAGGCCACTATGACTGATGAACAGAGATGCAAAAATCCTTAACAAAATACTAGCAAACAGAATCCAACAGCACATTAAAAGGATCATACACCACGGTCAAGTGGGGTTTACCCCAGGGATGCAAGGATTGTTCAATATATGCAAATCAATGAATGTGATACACCATATTAACAAATTGAAGGATAAAAACCATATGATAATCTCAATAGATGCAGAAAAAGCTTTTGACAAAATTCAACACCGATTTATGATTAAAAACTCTCCAGAAAGTAGGCATAGAGGGAACCTACCTCAACATAATAAAGCCCATATATGACAAACCCACAGCTAACATGGTTTTCAATGGTGAAAAACTGAAACCATTTCCTCTAAGATCAGGAACAAGACAAGGTTGCCCACCCTCACCACTATTATTCAACATAGTTTTGGAAGTTTTAGCCACAGCAGACAGAGGAGAAAAAGAAATAAAAGGAATCCAAATTGGAAAAGAAGTAAAACTGTCACTGTTTGCAGATGACATGATACTATACATAGAAAATCCTAAAGGTGCCACCAGAAAACTACTTGAGCTAATCAATGAATCTGGTAGAGTAGCAGGATACAAAATTAATACACAGAAATCCCTTGCATTCCTATACACTAATGAAGAAAAATCTGAAAGAGAAATTAAGGAAACACTCCCATTTACCACTGCAACAAAAAGAATAAAATACCTAGGAATAAACCTACCTAAGGAGACAAAAGACCTGTATGCAAAAAACTATAAGACACTGTTGAAAGAAATTAAAGATGATACAAACAGATGGAGAGATATACCATGTTCTTAGATTGGAAGAATCAACATTGTGAAAATGACTATACTACCCAAAGCAATCTAGAGATGCAATGCAATCCCTATCAAACTACCAATGGCATTTTTCACAGAACTAGAACAAAAAATTTCACAATTTGTATAGAAACACAAGAGACCCCAAATAGCCAAAGCAATCTTGAGAAAGAAAAATGGAGCTGGAGTAATCAGGCTCTTGCACTTCATACTATATTACAAAGCTACAGTAGTCAAGACAGTGTGGTACTGGCACAGAAACAGAAATATAGATCAATGGAACAGGACAGAAAGCCTAGAGATAAACCCACGCACATATGGTCACCTTATCTTTGATAAAGGAGGCAAGAGTATACAATGGAGAAAAGACAGCCTCGTCAATAAGTGGTGCTGGGAAAACTGGACACCTACATGTAAAAGAATGAAATTAGAACACTCCCTAACACCATACACAAAAATAAATTCAAAATGGATTAAAGACCTAAATGTAAGGCCAGACACTATAAAACTCTCAGAGGAAAACATAGGCAGAACACTCTATGACATAAATCACAGCAATATCCTTTTTGACCCACCTCCTAGAGAAATGGAAATAAAAACAAAAATAAACAAATGGGACCTAATGAAACTTAAAAGCTTTCGCACAGCAAAGAAAACCATAAAAAAGACGAAAAGACAACCCTCAGAACTGGAGAAAATATTTGCAAACGAAGCAACTGACAAAGGATTAATCTCCAAAATATACAAGCAGCTCATGCAGCTCAATATCAAAAAAACAAACAACCCAATCCAAAAATGGGCAGAACACCCAAATAGACATTTCTCCAAAGAAGACATACAGATTGCCAACAAACACATGAAGGGATGCTCAACATCACTAATCATTAGAGAAATGCAAATCAAAACTACAACAAGGTATCACCTCACACCCATCAGAATGGCCATCATCAAAAAATCTACAAACAGTAAATGCTAGAGAGAGTGTGGAGAAAAGGGAACCCTCTTGCACTGATGGTGGGAATGTAAATTGATACAGCCACTATGGAGAACACTATGGAGGTTCCTTAAAAAACTAAAAGTAGAACTACCATACGACCCAGCAATCCCACTACTGGGCATATACCCTGAGAAAACCATAATTCAAAAAGAGTCATGTATCACAATGCTCATTGCAGCTCTATTTACAATAGCTAGAGCGTGGAAGCAACCTAAGTGTCCATCGACAGATGAATGGATAAAGAAGATGTGGCACATATATACAGTGGAATATTACTCAGCCATAAAAAAAAAGAAACTGAGTTATTTATAGTGAGATGGATGGACCTAGAGACTGTCATACAGAGTGAAGTAAGTCAGAAAGAGAAAAACAAATACCATATGCTAACATATATATATGGAATCTAAAAAAAAATGGTTCTGATGAACATAGGGGCAGGACAGGAAAAAAGACATAGACGTAGAGAATGGACTTGCGGACGTGGGGAGGGGGAAGGGTAAGCTGAGACGAAGTAAGAGAGTAACACTGACATACATACACTACCAAATGTAAAACAGATAGCTAGTGGGAAGCAGCCGCATAGCACAGGGAGATCAGCTCTGTGCTTTGCGACTACCTAGAGGGGTGGGTTAGAGAAGGTGGAAGGGAGACGCAAGCGGGAGGGGATATGGGGATATACGTATGCATATAGCTGATTCACTTTGCTATACAGCAGAAACTAACACAACATTGTAAAGCAATTATACTCCAATAAAGATGTTTAAAAAAAAAGACTCAATGCTGATGCAACTGTGGTGAAAGGAACACTCTACCTTGCTGAAAGGTTATAAATCAGTACAGCTAAGAGGCAATTTTCTCTAACTTTGTGTGTCAAGAGCCTTAAAAATGTCCATATCCACCTTCTGCCCCAGTAATGCAACTTTTTAATCTATTTAGCAATATATCAAAATGGAAGCAAACTTTATTTGCAGGAATACTCATTAGAACATTATTTATAACAGAGTCAAAAATAAGAAACCACCAGATGTTCAATAATAGGAGAATTTAAATAATCTACGGCTCATTCAGATAAAATGAGAAACAAATCATATTCTCTAAGGTTATTTAATAATCAAAATGTAATCATGATACTGTAGGTGAAAAAAACAACATATAAGACTGTGTATTATGGGCTTCCCTGGTGGTGCAGTGGTTTAGAGTCTGCCTGACGATGCAGGGGACACGGGTTCGTGCCCCGGTCTGGGAGGATCCCACATGCCGCAGAGCGGCTGGGCCCGTGAGCCATGGCCACTGAGCCTGCGCATCCAGAGCCTGTGCTCCGCAACGGAAGAGGCCACAGTGGTGAGAGGCACGCGTACCGCAAAAAAAAAAAAAAAAAAAACCTGTGTATTATTAGTCCATTTGATGACAATTTTATTTAAAATATACGCATTTACATGTATACATGTATATCTTTTTTGGAGTAGTTGCTCTGTTCTTGTTTTTCTTTTTTTTTATTTTAATATGACTGATATATAATGTTTCAGGTGTACAGCAAAGTGACTCAGATATATATATATATTTCTTTTTCAGATTCTTTTCCATTATAGATAATTACAAGATACTGAATATAGTTCCCTGTGCTATACAGTAGGTCCTTGTTGTTTATTTTATATATAGTAGTGTGTATATGTCAATCCCAAATTCCCAATGTATCCCTCCCCCACTTTGCCCTTTCATAAGCATAAGTTTGTATTCAAAGTCTGTGAGTCTATTTCTGTTTTGCAAATAAGTTCCTTTGTATATTTTTTCAGATTCCACAGATAAGTGATATCATATGGTATTTGTCTTTCTCTGACCTCACGTAGTATAATAATGTCTGGGTCCATCCATGTTGCTGCACATGACATTATTTCATTCTTTTCTATGGCTGAGTAATATTCCATTGTATATATGTGCCACATCTGCTTTATCCACTCCCCTGTCAATGAACATTTAGGTTGCTTCCATGTCTTGGCTATTGTAAATAGTGCTGCTATGAACATTGGGGTGCATGTATCTTTTCGAAATAGAGTTTCCATCTTCTCTGGATATATGCCCAGTAGTGGGATTGCTGGATCATACGGTAACTCTATTTTTAGTTTTTTAAGGAACCTCCATACTGTCCTCCACAGCGGCTGTATCAATTTACATTCCCACCAACAGTGTAGGAGGGTTCCCTTTTCTGCACAGCCTCTCCAGCATTTATTATTTATAGACTTTTTGATGGTGGCCTATGCATGTATATCTGTAGGCAGTAATCACAGATTATTTTATTTCCCTCTTTGTGGCTTTCTATACCTTCCCTATCACAAATATGCGCTAGGTTTGATTGATACTTCTGAAAAAGTTTATGTATTCCTTTCATCATTTTTTAATTGTTTAAAGCAGGTCAGTTGATGAATCAGACCCAATTAAAAGTGCAGGTATCATTATTCACAGTAGCCAAAAAGTGGAAACAACCCATTATCCATCCACAGATGGACCGACATACAAAATGGGGTCCATCCACACAACAGAATATCATTCAACCTTAAAAAAGGAAGGAAATTCTACCATATGTTACAACGTGGATGAACGCTGTAGACATTGTGCTGCGTGAGATAAGCCAGTCACAAAAAGACAAGTTCTGGATAATTCCATTTATATGAGGTATTTAAATTAGTCAAATTCCGAGATGGAAAGGAGAATGGAGGCTGCCAGGGGCTGGGGGGCGGCGGGTGGGGAGCTGGTGCTTCATGGGTGTGGAGTCTTGTTCTGCAGGAGGAAAACGTTCTGGAGAGGGAGGGTTGCTCAAGGATGTGAACGTTCTTAACGCTACTGGACTGCACGTTGAAAAACAGTTAGAAGAGTACATTTTATGACACGTCTATTTTACCACGATTTTTTTTAAGTGCAGAAATATATAAACTGCAACCTTTCATGAAATGGTCAAGCGAGTGTCCGAAGCACATCCTGAACTGGGAGCCTCCGTCGGGGCCGGCAGTGGCGGGGTGGGGGGGGGAGTGGAGGGCAGGGCGAAGGGTCCACCTCCTGCAGCAAGGCGCAGGAACCCAGGGCCTCCGCTGACAGGAGGAGGTACAGATTGTCCCTGCAGGATTTCAGGGAGCGATGCTGGTGGGACTCAGAGCAGGAGGTGAGTGTGCAGAGACGGAGCAGAGGGAAGTGGGAGGGATGCGTGAACGATGCTTGTCACTCCCTTATTTTGCAGACTCCATATTATTTGCATTCTGCAAGTTAATTCATGTGTCTGCAATCCTCCTCCAGTGATTTCAGCATTTTTAACACAAGACCACTGCCTTTTTCCGTGACCCTGAGCTGCATGGCCCTGCTCGCTGCTTTAAAGCACGGACAGGCTCGTTTGCTGGTTACCAAACAATCCCCCTCCTCTTGATCACAGTTAAACTCTTGGCCAAAACAGGTGTTCAGACTCAAGTGGTCCAGGGCTCTGTGGGTAGTCACGGGGTTGGGGGGGGTGGGGGGGTCCAGGTAAGGTGGCCACGCCCCTCCACCAGAGGGAGGTAGCCGCAGCCCCTGAGATCCCTGTACTCCTGGTGAGACCCCCTTACCTCCCCCCACCCCACACTCAGGACCCACACACACACTCTCGGCCTTGACGCTGTCGGGACCCTCTCACCCTGCCCCCCACCTGGGCTCCCATCACTCAGCCCAGGGAGCCGGGACCCCCCGGACACCCCATTCTCTCATCTCTGGGGCAGAGAGCAGCCTGGGGGCGCCCATTGAACACACAGGGAAGGACACACGGGCTGCACCCAGCACCCTCTCCCCAGCAGTCCCATGCTGAGCAGCAAAATCACCCGACCCCAAAGGGACACCCCTACATGTTACTGCTCACCTTCCCCCCACGTCAAGTCCTGCTTCCAGAGAAGCGTGAGTGGGAAATGAGTGCCCTCCCCCCGGGGCTGCTCCCGCAGAGGGTCTGCCTGGCCCCCAAGCCAGAGGTCACTCCACGGTCAACAAGCACTGGAACAGAGAGAACAGCCACCAGCCAGACCCCCGTCTGCAGGCTGCCACAGGAACAGAAGGAAAACCCAGAACCAACGCCTTTCCCAACGCAAGGTGCCCAGTTCCAAGCCTGGCTTGGCCGGGGACCCGCTCCGCAACCTTCCAGAAGCCACGAGTGAAGAAAGAACAGCCCTGAAGGGCCCTCCCACAGGAGACAGATCCGACCTCCCAGATGTCCTGCGGCAGCCACAGGGTGGCCACGTTGGAGATGCCTTCTGGCTCAACTCAAGGCAGAACTTGCCTGACCGAAGAACAGCAGTTCACGCTCGCTGGACCCTCCCTGTGTCCCTCTCTGGGCAGGTCCTCATAATGTCCCCATGTTACAGAGGAGACCGGCCACAGTGGAGGCTTGGAGCCATCACACGGGTCCAGAATCAGAGCGGGCGCACCACCGCCGGCCTCAGGGCTCTTCCCCAACATTCCAGCAGCGCCCACAAAGCACAGCTTTGCCATCTGACATTGTCATTCAGTCATTCAACCGACCAGCGTCAGCAGCCAGGACAAACACAAGGGGCCTCAGCAGAGCTGACCTCCCGGTGGCGGGGACTGCTGACCCTCGTGCTCTGTAACTGGGTCAAGCTTTCACCAATCTGTTGCCAAGTCTCTGGACAGGGCTGCAACTCCCAGCAACAGCAGTGCTCCCGTGGGAAGACAAACCCTACTGCACATCGATCCATCTTCTTCTGAGACTCCCCTGAATGCACTGCAGAGAAAATGGGGACCGCTAGAACCCCTCCCTAGCGACACCCTTCAGGGAAGTGCTTGGAAACACCCGCGATGCCCAAGGAGCTCCCCGCTAGGCCCTAACCACGTCCCCCCACCCGCGGACCCCAGCCTCCCGGGGACATGGCTCTCCCGCCGAGGGTATTTCGTTCGCCAGAATGCACCTCACAAGATCGAGAGAACACTGCAACAGAGGCAACAGGATGCAAGCGAAATTTAGGAAAGATTTAGGCAGGAGTGGGAATGAGCTTGAGCCGGTCCACACCAGCTCTGAAACACCTCCCAGTGCCCGTGAGGACCGTGGTTAGACTGTGAGGTTGGCCCTCACTTACTTTCATCTGGGAAAGATGCCCTGATGCTCCACTGGGAATACAGGGCTGCACCCTCAGCCCCAGCACGGGGCCTGCCACGCACAGGATCTACTCTACAAATACGTGTTGAGCCATCAACAAATAAGTGAATGAGTCAATGACTCAATTAGTATATAAAAGGCATACACCGAGCTATTAGCAGTGGTTTTCTCTAGGAGTGAGATTGGAAGGGAAAACTTCTAGTCGTACCGAATTCATTGACTAAAGATTAATTCTGTCACTTGAACCTGTCCTTGGCCTAAGAGGGCGCAAAGGATTGGGGTCTAGGCTGCAGGATCACCGGCTCTCAGCGGCAGCGGGAAGCCCTGTCCCCCTCGCTCCCTCTCTGCAGGGGACCGCGGTCACTCCGGGAATCTAGAAGCCACGCTCCCAGACTTGGGGAGGGCAGGCCGTCAGCACAGCCTGGGAAGCCCGGGGGGAGAACCCCACCGCTACACAAGGCGGTTGGGCTTGGGGTGTGGGGCCCCACACGGGACCTTGATGTTCTTTGCTGAGATGCAGCACCGGCAGGTCGGGGCTGGGGAACCACCTCAGGTAGGTAAGTAGAGGGCGGGCCCAGGGACACACCAAGCTACGGGAGGCTGCCACGGGGCAGACGGGCAAGTCAGTTCCGCGGACAGCACTGCCGAGCTGGGTTTAACAGATGACGAAGCCGGGGCTGGAGTCAGCGGGCTGGTGGGTCAGGCAGGGCGGGCTGGCCCCAAGACTGCCCTTCAGGGCACAGAGCTGGCACAGCGATGCTCGACATACAGGAGGGAGGGAGGATGGGATCCCGGGGAGCAGCGGCAGTGAGCCAGGCCAAGCAGGGGACAAGGGGTGATTGACAGCAGTGAGCCCCCTGCACTGACTGCCCAGCACGGTGCCCAGGGCGCCCCTCACCACCCCTGCCAGCCAGACCTGCAAGGCTGCCCCACTTAACTAAAACCGCGTGTGAACCTGCAGTGACCTCAGTCCACATTTCAGTGGAAAACAACTCACTCCTCCTGTGTTGTGGCATTTTCCAAAGGAACAAATATCCGAGTCCCAACACGGCACCCAAATATAACCAAACCCTCTGCAAACTAGACAAGCGATCCCCGGTTCCCAGCACCACGGACGCCAGCACCAGTCCCTGCCTGGGCCCTCTCAGGGGCATAAAACAGTATCCAGCCAAGATACCCTTTTTCAAAGAGTGAGTCACAAAAGCCCGTAAGATCCTGGGCAGAACTGGTAACGGAGACAATAACCGCTGTAAGGGCTGAGCAACAGGGTCTCGGGGACGGAGGGGAGGCTGCCCTCGGCCCCTCCCCCGAGGAGCAAGCGGGGCTCCTGCACGGGAGATGGCAGCTCCTGCCCGCCCGCCAGACCGATTCTGGCCATTTGTTTTTAAACAACAACAACGTAAACTGTCCTTCATCTTTGCCATTTACAGACACCACCTGCATCTATTAAAAGTGCCCAGTGCCAGCCGCTCCATTCCAGGGAGGCAAACCGGAGGCCAGAGGGGCTCAGCTCTCCCGAAAACACGAACTTCTGGATCCAGAGCTGAACTCACTCTCCTTGGATCCAGAACTCCTCTCTGTAGCGAAGCCCTTGACTCCCACCGTCCGACCTGAGATGCTGAGAACAAACGCGGGGCCTGTCTGGGCATCTGAGCTTCTCCTTCACCTTCCAGGAGGGACACAGAAGCAGGCCCGAGCTCCGCTTCTGTATTTTCATGTTTTATCTGCAGTTCTACTGACACCCACTGGTGATGGATACACCTCAGGCCTCGAGAACATTCTGTTTAAATTCCCAGAATCCCAGGTCAGAAAGACTCACAGAAGCTGAGCTCCCCGCAGGTGCGCACATAGATGTCTGATACCCGCGTAGTCACAGCGGTGCTGACAACGCCCCCATGACCAGTGGGAGGGGGGCTCAGAGCCGGATGCAGGTTCCACCCTCTCAATCCCAACAGCACGACCAGGAAGGAGGTTCTCCCTCTGCCTGCCTGTAACTCTTAACTTCTCCTCCCTCCCTCTTGGGTGAACACAGGCGCATCGCAGAGGGCAACACGGCTGCCTACGGGGGGCTTCAGGAGGGTTAGAGCTTGGCGACCCACGGCAGATCCAAACCTGGGACCCCCTCCATCCCCCGCCCAGGACATGCTCCTGTTCACGGTTAGCTGGTCATTTCTCATGTATCATCGTCTCTTCTCCGAGACACTGGAGAAACAGTGACCTCGTGATGGTGATGACCACCGTGCACCCGTCCCAGGAGTTCATGAACTCAGATAACAAGACCACAGCGCCCAGGCCACGCGCAGGGACATCGTCACCGAGACAAACACTCTCCCTCCTGGAGCTGAGCCGTCTCTTTGGGTCCTGAGTGTCTCTGTTCTGAGCCAAACACTCTGCACCTCCCAGATCTCCTCCCCAGCCACTCACACCCAAAGCCACATCCTGCCCCTCCTGGATGGGAGCTGCAGCCAGCCCACCGAGACCAGAGGTTCCAGCAGCCCCAGGTGGGGAGGCTGGCGCGGTCCCTCCTCCTGGATTCTCCCAGACGGCCAGGCAAAAAGCCCCCAAGCGTACTCAGAGGGAGCATGAGACCGAGGAGGGAGGCCCGTCGGCAGGACCTGAGAGGAGAGCAGCCCTCACAGTGACTCGTGGCTGTGAAGGGCTGACCCACACCCACCAGGAGAATCAACTTCTAAAACACACCCAGACACAGCCCTGAGCCTGTCCCGTGAATTTCAGTTCCAAAGTAATGGAGCAGTTTCACTCACAAGTTGAAAGGCAGAACAGCCCAAGTGTCCATGCACAGGTAAATGGATAAACAAAACGTGGTCCATCCACACTGTGGGGCACCATTCAGCCTTAAAAAGCAAGGAAATTCCGACACACAGAACAACAGGGATGAACCTTGAGGACATTATGCCCAGCAAAATAAGTCAGTCACAAAAGGACCAATGCTGTAGGGCTCCACGCCTAGGAGGTCCCTAGAGGAGTCAACTCAGAGAGACAGAGAGCAGAAGGGGGGGGCAGGGCTGGGGAGGGGAAGGGGAGTCAGCGTCTAGCGGGACAGAGTTTCCGTCTGGGACGATGAAAAGGCTCTGCAGGTGGACGGGGAGGATGGTTACACAACAGCGTGAATGTACCTGATGCCCCTGAACTGCACACTTGACAATGGTGTTTTAAAACAGTAAATTTTATGTTATGTCTATTTTACCGCAATTAAAAACTGATAATAATTAAGCCACTGATATGGTGGCCCAGAAAGGGTGGGATCTAGCAACAGTGGTTTTTCTGGCCACAGTCATACAGACACGGGCTATTTTATCTTATGACAGCATTTCTCAAGGAGAGAAGGCAGAGACGACCTGAGGGATGTGAGGTGTGTTCAGGAAGGGGCCGCGAACGAGACAACACTACTGCCCACCCCCCTCCTCCCCCTCCCCCCACCACCAGGCTGTTTGCTGGGGGGCCCAGCCAGCCCTCACCCCAGTTCCTGCAAGGTCTGACCATGAACTAACAGAGACTCACCAAGTGGACAGAAACAGAGGAGCCCTTACCCGATTCTCCATGAGCTGGAAGGAGACCAGGTATCTGCTGCAGACCAGACACCAGAAGGTTCTCGGGAAGAAGGTGGAACACGGGCTCCAGGAGCGGGTGTGGCTTCAGCGTGTACTGCAGGCTGCAGTTCTCAATGAGGGTCATGTGCTTGTTTTCTGAGGGAGAAAACACCTCCTGTGACAGCCTGAACCAAGGCACCTTCGGTCAAACCGACCAATAAACTGAGCATCTTGGAAAAGAATTCAACAAAGAGGAAAAGTATTTTTCGAGGGAGACAAGGGAATTGCTCTGTTTGCTCAGCCAAAGAGCAAAAAAGAATCAATCCTTAAATAACTCTCACTGGTAAAATTGCAACGAAAGAGGTACTTGTTTTTGATCCGACATAATAAAATCTCTCCGCTCACCTCTTCCCCAAGAGCAGTGAAGTCAGGCATCGCTTTTGCTCCCATAATCAGAGGGAACCTAGAAGGTCCTCTGACCAGAGGCCTGCATCCCTTTCAGTCTCAGCCTTGCATCCGTCAAGACCCACAAAGCAGCAGGACTAGGCCCTGGGTGGCCAGTGGCCTCCAAGACAGAGTCCTGTCCTCAAGGAAGGACCATTCCTCTGGGGTGACTAAGACGCAAGCATGCCGACATCCATAACACACAGGAGAACGGGATCCGAACCCCAAGGAAGGTTCGGATAACGTGCTAGGGGAAGTGGGAAGAGGGAAAGCATCCTGGAGAAAGGAACCACTGGGAAGAGCTCAGATACAGAGCACTCGGGAAAGTGGACAGAAGGGCGTCAATAGAAACTGGGTTGGGAGGGACCACAGACATGCCCTCAACACATTCCCATCAAATGGTCCATCTTGCCTGGGCTTGATTTCCTCCACTGATAGGGGACTCACCACCTCCTGAGGCGTGCTTTGTGATTTCATAAGAAAAGAACTAAATATTCGTTAGAAAAACAAAACTACATTATCGAAAACCAGATTTTTAATATCTAACCGCTCCAAACATGGGATGTGCTTACTTTAAAATGTTAAGTACCCTGAAAGGCACTCTGCTACATGGCTGGCTGGTGAGCATGCTGGTACAACCTCTATGGAGGGCAAACAGGGGAAATAACACAAAACTGTGAATGCACAGGCCCTCAGACCAGCAATCCCACTTCTGGGAGTTTACCCTACAGATTCACGTGCACACTTGCAAAATGGCAGATGTCCACTGCAGCAAAGCCTTCAACCCTCTGTTCTCACAGAACTGCCCCAAGGGTCCATTTGGGGTGGGTTGGTTCAATCACAACAGCAATTCAATGAAATACCACACAGCTGTAAAAAGAATGAGCACGGGGCTTCCCTGGTGGCGCAGCGGTTGAGAGTCCGCCTGCTGATGCAGTGGACACAGGTTCGTGCCCCAGTCCGGGAAGATCCCACATGCCGCGGAGCGGCTGGGCCCGTGAGCCATGACCGCTGAGCCTGCGCGTCTGGAGCCTGTGCTCCGCAACGGGAGAGGCCACAACTGTGAGAGGCCCGCGTACCTCCAAAAAAAAAACAAAAAAAAAACAGGGATCCAGAAGTCCATACCAATATGGACTCAACGGCCGAATCAATCAATTAATCCATCCGCGAGGGAGAAGGGAGGGTTCTGGACAGTAGAAAGCCATGTGGGGGAAAGGCATTCAGTACTTTGAATGCTGGGTCATGTGACTGCATTATCCATCCAAGAAAAACAGCCCCGCACTTTTAGAAATGCCCCTGAGATGATGAGCTGACAGCCTGTGGCGGTCCGTCCCCAGGCCCCCCTCACACGGCCGCAGCTCCCACACCCTCCACCAGCGCCCAGATCCGTGGGCCTGGAGCCAAACTGGGGGCTGTGTCTGCTGCTGGAAAGGTGCTGAGTCCAAGGATACTTCAGGAGAGGAAACGCTGGCAGGTTAATGATTAAATTCAATTGCGAAATAACCTAAAAGCCAGTCTGTATCAACAAAACCAAGTTTCTGACCGACTGTTCCTCTATCGTGAGATTTTCACCAAATTCAGAGGGAGTGGATGGGTCGGGGTAAGCCTGGGTTTTTCACACAGGCTGGGTGCCCATCGTGGAATCTGGGCAACATCGCAAAGAGACAGAAAGTCTCCACCACCCCGCCCCCCGCCAAACAGGCCCACCTCCACCGCTTGGCCCCCGGCCACACTCCCGAGGGCCAGCAGAGCCAACATAGGCCCCTGAAACAGCCTGTTAGCCCACCCCCCCGCTTCACCGCACGCCCTTCCGCCTACCCTCCGCACGGCCAGCAGACAGGGGCCGCAGGTCCCTCCCACGGGTACCCTGATGGCTCGGGAGGAGAAGCCACAAAGGCAGGGCGGGAAGCCCACTCTGCCCTAAGGCCGGCCGCTCCACGCGGGGCCCATGCATGCCAGGTGCTCCTGCAGATGCCACTCTCATTTGGCACCGCTGGACACCCTGCTGTGTTGAAGATGACCCACGGACTTTGCGGTCAAAGGCTTCCTGGGACAGCCGGTGGGCAGTGATGGACAGCAACTACTTCACGTGGGGGCAAAGCTGCTACCCCAGAGGCAAGGAGGCCAACAGCCCTCCCACCAGGTGGCCCCCATGGGGTCGTCTTCACACGGCTACACCATCCTTATAGGCTCGTGTGTCTCAGATCTTCAAATTATGTCAGAACTCCAAGCCCAACGTTACACGTTCCCCAAATCTATTAACAATTCAGCTAAGCTGATGGGGTTCTAGCGCTCAGGGAAGTCATACGACAGACAGGTGCTGCTGAGGACGGACGGTAGGAGCAGGCCTGGCCAGGCCTCGTCCCTTACGTTCTATGGGGTCCTGGAGAAGCGGGTGCAGGAGGGCTCGGGGGCTGCCGTGATACAGTCTCAACCTGCAAAACAAGACCCGTGAGATGCAGGTCAGCATCTTGCATTTACTCATGGGATGTCAGCTATGCTTCTCAAAAGGAAGGCCTTGGGGACCCCAGCACCACACCTCCAGGAGCTTTCTCGACCCTCCATGGGAAACAGACAGCTGAGGACGGCATCAGATCCGCGAGCCCTCAGCACTCGTGGCCAAGCATGTCCAGCACACACACAGCACGGCCCGAGTGCAGCCTGAGAACCTCAGCGCTAGAAAACAATGCCTGGGGAGTTGGTCATGCTTGGAGATGTCCCAAGAAAACAACGCTTGAGGGGTTTCCACGATTGTGTGTCTGGAGTGGTGGTTCTCAACCCGGGATGATTTTGCCCCCGTCGGGATGTCTGGTAAAGTCTGGAGATACTTTTGGCTGTCACAGCTGGGCGGGGAGGGGGCTGCCTGGCATCTAGTGGGCAGAGGCCAGGGGTGCTACGAGACCTCGTACACTGCATGGGACAGCCCAAAGTGTCCGCGGAGCCAGGGTTGACAAGCCCCGATCTACAGTGACAACGCAAACCCCACCACGGCTGAAATGACCACACACCATCTCATCCATCCGGGCACGTCCAGCTCCTAATGTAACAGAGCCTGGCACAGAGCGGACCCCCAGCCAGTGTTTGCGGAGTGAACACCTACTGCTCCCTGGGCGCCTGTCTGGGAGGGACCTACTGTTTATACTCCGGACCCTTAGGAGATGGGCGCTGCACTGAAGATGAATTCAAAGAGTTTAAACAACGGGCCTAAGACCCCACAGGAGTAAGTGACGGAGCAGGACTCAGCCCTTGTCCACCTTACATCAGATCCCACCCCCGAGGCCAAGGCCTGTCCCGCTCCCGCCTGGAGAACGATGGCTGGGCTTATTCAGAAACAGCAAACCCAGTTACAGCCCGAAGCAAAAATACCACCGGGAGACTGTGATGAACACACATGCTGACAAATTCAGAGCTTTCTAGTCTGGACAAATAATGAGCCGTTAAATCACCACAGAAAGACGCCGGAAACCCCAGCGACGGGGAAAATGGGGCAGATACCGTTTGTCCTGGGGGGCAGACGTAGGAGATTCCGAGTTGTTGCTGAAGATCCGAAGGATTCCAAACCCACAGGACAAAGCCTGAAGGGTCCCGTCCCGTCTCCTGCCTTCAGTGACCACTTCTACCACAGCCACGATATTAGGATGGTTCAAGGACGTGTGAAAATAGAAGGGCTGCAAAAGAGAAGCCAGGGACGGACTGAACGCTCTCGAGCTGCAGAGAAGAAACACGGAGGAACGCGGGTGCGCCCCCTCCTCGTCGTCACGTCAACGCCACAAACACGCCGCGCGGGGAGCAGCATCCCTTCCAGGCGCCAGAGCAGAGAAGGGGCCCAGTGAGCGAGCCCCTCACAGCTCCTCCTTCCAGGGTGCCCAGCATCTGGGACATCAAACTATTTGCTTCTCCTCTGGGACCTTCCCATCCACAGAAAATGCCGAAAGACCCAGAGCCTCTGGAGAACAAAGGGGCTGGGGCAGCCTCGTGCCCCACGCCCATCACCCGGGAGGACCACGAGCCCAAAGACGTAAGTAGCCCACTGCACCCACGCACCCACTGAGCTGTTCCATCCAACACCGCCGTCAAACTGCAATCACAACTTGCCAGTATTGACTCTAATCCCTGTTTTGTGTGGAAACACGAGGCTGCACCCGAATGAATTTTATTTAAACTAAGCAGGTGGCTTCCCTGGTGGCGCAGTGGTTGAGAGTCCACCTGCCGATGCAGGGGGACACGGGTTCGTGCCCCGGTCCGGGAAGATCCCACATGCCGCAGAGCGGCTGGGCCTGTGAGCCATGGCCGCTGAGCCTGCGCGTCCGGAGCCTGTGCTCCGCAACGGGAGAGGCCCCAACAGTGACAGGCCCGCGTACCGCAAAAATAAAAAAATAAAAATAAACTAAGCAGGATCCTCAGTTCGGAGCCCAACTAACTTCTTTTCATGATGAATATTGCTGTGGGATTTTTTTTTTTTTTTTTGCTGCGTTGGGTCTTCGTTGCTGCATGCTGGCTTCCTCTAGTTGCGGTGAGCGGGGGCTACTCTTCATTGCGGTGCGCGGGCTTCTCACTGCGGTGGCTTCTCTTGTCACGGAGCACAGGCTCTAGGTGCGAGGATTTCGGTAGTTGTGGCATGCGGGCTCAGTAGTTGTGGCTCGCAGGCTCTAGAGCGCAGGCTCAGTAGTTGTGGCGCACGGGCTTAGTTGCTCCGCGGCATGTGGGATCTTCCCGGACCAGGGGTCGAACCCGTGTCCCCTGCATTGGCAGGCGGATTCTTAACCACTGGACCACCAGGGATGTCCCACGGTGGGATTCTTTATTATACGAGTTGTGAACCCAAGCCAAGTAGATGATACTCAAATTGCTCCTAAAAGGTTTCCCACTTGCAGCCTCTCCATCCTCTAAGGTACAGATGGCAGCCCTCACTCTCACCACAGGGAGGGGGGACATGGGCGGGTCAAATCCAGCTCCCATCGCTGAGATGCACCCTCCCAAGTGGGAATGGAAGCACCTTCCCTCTGCTGCTGTTTTCCGATCTCCTGAAATCCAAAGCAGCTGCTCTCAGCTCACAAACGTCGTAGACACAGAAGACAGAAATGGAGGCACTAACTGGGCTTGCGAATCTATGGGCAACAAGCGTCCCAGAAGCCCAGGTCAGCGCTGACCTGAGGCTCTGGACCCGAGTGGTCCCTGGAACCCAGCATCCTTGTTGGGGCGAAGCCCAGGTGTAGAGTCACCAGCAGAACACAAAGGCCACCCTCCCCCCAAGGCAGGGCCAGGCCGGGCCGGGCCGTGGCAACGTGACTTAAACTTAAACAATCCCCCATTAACGAGTCATTACCATGGTGTCACCGAGAAAACGTTTACTGTAATCACAGACTGTCAGCCCAGGATAACAGAGAGACACATTAAAACATCAGTCATGAGATATAAATCGTTATTCTATTATCTTTTATTGCAAAATGATGAAATAGTGACCACTTACAGCTGACAGGCAGTTGGACCAAGAGAGAATTATGTTTCCGTTTCCAAGACTCAAGAACTGTTTTAAAAAGGCCTGCTGTAAAGTCAAGTTTGTCATTATCTCACCTCTCATATGTACACCTGTGCATATCAGTTTTATGAACACTACCCACTTTTCCTCTTGGCAGTGAAACAAACATTGTCAGCTCTGATGCAAAGAAGCAATAAGCCTCCAGCTTAGAGGTCACCTTGAAATCCTTTGCCTGGAGGTGGTGGACCAGCTGCTTTTGGGACGTCCCACATGTGGACTCATGGCTGTTGCCTCTCCCTTTCCTTTACCACTGAAAACGATTATTCTGAGACCAAACCGACCACGGAGCCCCCTGGTCTGTCTCCAGAGACCCCACTTTCACCAGGAGGGTCGGCCTTGGAAGCTCCGTGAATCACAAGGCGACACGAGGTCTGAGGGTCTCATCCCATCATTACTGCTGGTTAAGGACCGATGCTTTTCCAAACGTTATTTATTGCCCCTCTAGTGTGGGCACAGCGCATGCTAAAGAATTTCTAAGGAACCTAGAAAACGCGATCCAGCCCTCAAGAAGTTCAAAGGTAAAGGCTAGATTAGGCAGGTAGAAAATGCACACCCTGCCCAGGGCCGACCAGCTCGGAGGGTCGGTGGAAGCAAAAGCCTCCTGGGATGAACCACACAACTCTGCGGCTTCAACCCGTGTGTGCGTGTGTGTGTGTGTGTGTGTGTGTGTGTGCGCGTGTGTGTGCGTGCGTGTGTGTGTGTGTGTTTGGGGGGGGTCCCCAGGAGGGCCAAGTCACTTGGAACCCAGGCACTCCCCCACCCCCAGCCCCGTGGACTTGGCCAGACATCTCAACCGCGGTCAAGCAGCACTGCAAACAAGCCCTCCAGCGTCAGGACGCCTCAAGAAGGCTGTGCAGGATGCTCGCAGATGCATCGGCTGCCACTGCACGATTGAAAGCTAGAGTCAAGCCCATCCAGTTACCTGCGAGAGAAGCCGCGGGAGATGGCAGAGTGGGGCTCTGGCTCTCCCCCGCATCACATCTCACTCAGCCACCCCTGACAAGGTGCCTCTCTGACAGGAGAAACAGATTAATAAATCACAAAAATGCTCCTGTCTTAATGCCTTCATCTTCAGACACACGGACACCGCTTTGCCTCGGGGCCCAGATTCCATTTTCACCCACACGATTGGGCCTCAGATGATGTGCCTTCATGGAGAGGTTGCAGCCTCGCGTCCCCGGCCACACCTCCGCTTGACCTGCCCTAAGTGACACGTGCTCTTCGGTCCCAGGCTGAGGTCAAGGCCACAGGAGAGAGATCAGAAATTAAACTAGTGCCTTCCAAACCATTTTTTTTTAATAAACCTTTAATAGGATGTCTTCAGGAAGGTAAATATATCACAAATCCTTCCTGCAGCCAACATCTACCAGCTCAACCTTCCACTTGAGGCTCAGAGCAGTTTCCTGCACACAAGCCACCACAAGACTGAGTGCTCCAAGCACAGTGAACTCGCCAAGCAAAGTTGCCAAGCATCTGGGAAGATGCAAAATCTCTAATTCCGAAGTCAGAAGCTTCTGCTCATCCGGGGTGGGGTCCACCATTATCCACAGGAAGGGACACAGCCCTGGAGACAGTCCCCCACCAAGAGAATTATCTGGCTCAAAGTGTCCGCGGAGACAGGGTTGACAAGCCCCGATCTACAGTGACAACGCAAACCCCACCACGGCTGAAATGACCACACACCATCTCATCCATCCGGGCACGTCCAGCTCCTAATGTAACAGAGCCTGGCACAGAGCGGACCCCCAGCCAGTGTTTGCGGAGTGAACACCTACTGCTCCCTGGGCGCCTGTCTGGGAGGGACCTACTGTTTATACTCCGGACCCTTAGGAGATGGGCGCTGCACTGAAGATGAATTCAAAGAGTTTAAACAACGGGCCTAAGACCCCACAGGAGTAAGTGACGGAGCAGGACTCAGCCCTTGACCACCTTACATCAGATCCCACCCCCGAGGCCAAGGCCTGTCCTGCTCCCGCCTGGAGAACGATGGCTTGGCTTATTCAGAAACAGCAAACCCAGTTACAGCCCGAAGCAAAACTACCCCCCCAGGAGACTATGATGAACACACAACAGCATAAGCTGACAAATTCAAAGCTTTCTATTGTCCCCACGTGGTTAAATTGTCCCCACAGTTAAATCACCACACAGTACAACTAAATCCCACTGCTGGAAACATCATGGAGAGATATCCTTTGCCCTTCTATTCATTCACTCATTTCTATCCCCTTCCTACCACCGTCCATTCCTGGCTTGGTGTCCCCGGGGACTGGTTTCTGTTGAGCTGGAGAGGAGAGAAGCCCTCCTCGGGTGACACGGCTGAGGCCAGGCTCTCTCCGTAGAGACGGTGCCCGGGAGTGATACTGGATTCCTGCTTTGCAGATTGTTTGCATCAGGAGCAGCTCTTGGAACATGTGAGAGGTGTAAGGAGAGGGTAAGGCACGTTCAAGAACCCGGAGGTTAACCAAGGCACGGCAGAGCCTCCCAGAGTTTCGTTTGGACACGCTGACATTCCCTGACAGCCTCCACTTTTTTTTTTTTAATTTTATTGAATTATAGTTGATTTAAAATGTTGTGTTCATTTCTGCTGTACAGCAAAGTGATTCAGTTATACATATATACACATTCTTTTTTATATTCTTTTCCCTTATGGTTTATCACAGGGTACTGAATATAGTTCCCTGTGCTACACATTAGGACCTTGCTGTTTATCCATTCTATATACAATAGTTTGCACCTACCGACCGCAAACTCCCAATCCTTCCCTCCCCCACATCTCCCCCTTGGCAACCACAGGTCTGTCCTCTGTGTCTGTGAGTCTGTATCTGGTTCGTAGATAAGTTCACTTGTGTCCTATTTTAGATTCCACATATAAGCGACATCATATGGTATTTGTCTTTCTCTGTCTGACTTACTTCACTCAGTACGGTCATCTCCAGGTCCATCCATGTTGCTGCAAATGGCATGATTTCATTCTTTCTTATGGACAGCCTCCACTTTTAAAGGGAGTCACCTTACTCTCATTACTC